>NC_058050.1:426533-464033 GCF_020085105.1 Siniperca chuatsi
AGCGAGACGAGTCTTCGTCGCCCAGACAGCCAATAGCGTGCCTCCTCTTCAGACGAGCAGGCGTAACCGAAGCTCCGGCGCCAGGCGAGGTCAGCCTCGCCGATGCTGCAGCGAAACGCTCCCTCGCCGTGGCGTCACAAACTAATCGATAATTACATTCGCCGGCAACTAATTTGGTCATTGATTTTTATTCGTTGCACCTCGAACAGCAACGAGGTTCTGGGCTCGAACCCACCGGCTGGGCCAGTGGATGTGAACCCGGTCTGTGTGTGACCCGTCCAGGTGAGCCCCGCCTCCCGCCCAGCGTCTGAAGGATCGATCGATGACGGATGGATCAATGAATCATTGCTGTTGACGCCATTATTACAGTAACTACAAGACCGAGTTCAGACATGCAGAAACAGCTGCAGATCAATCAGACAGACAAAAAGTGATCAGTGAGTGATCAGCGAGTGATCAGAAGTCATCAGTAGTGATCAGCAGTGATCAGTAGTGATCAATGAGTGATCAGTAGTGATCAGAATTGATGTGAGTGATCAGAATTGATCAGTGAGTGATCAGTAGTGATCAGAAGTGATCAATGAGTGATCAGCGAGTGATCAGTAGTGATCAGTGAGTGATCAGTGAGTGATCAGTAGTGATCAATGAGTGATCAGTAGTGATCAATGAGTGATCAGTAGTGATCAGCAGTGATCAGTGAGTGATCAGTGAGTGATCAGAAGTGATCAATGAGTGATCAGTAGTGATCAGAAGTGATCAGTAGTGATCAGCGAGTGATCAGTAGTGATCAATGAGTGATCAGAAGTGATCAGCAGTGATCAGAAGAGATCAGTGAGTGATCAGTAGTGATCAGCAGAGATCAGTAGTGATCAATGAGTGATCAGAAGTGATCAGTAGTGATCAGCGAGTGATCAGTAGTGATCAGCAGTGATCAGTGAGTGATCAGTGAGTGATCAGTAGTGATCAGTGAGTGATCAGTAGTGATCAGCAGAGATCAGTAGTGATCAGTGAGTGATCAGTAGTGATCAGAAGTGATCAGTGAGTGATCAGTAGTGATCAGTGAGTGATCAGTGAGTGATCAGTAGTGATCAGAAGTGATCAGAAGTGATCAGTGAGTGATCAGTAGTGATCAGTGAGTGATCAGTGAGTGATCAGAAGTGATCAGAAGTGATCAGTGAGTGATCAGTAGTGATCAGCAGAGATCAGTAGTGATCAGTAGTGATCAGCAGTGATCAGTGAGTGATCAGTAGTGATCAGTGAGTGATCAGTAGTGATCAGCAGAGATCAGTAGTGATCAGTAGTGATCAGCAGTGATCAGTGAGTGATCAGTGAGTGATCAGTGAGTGATCAGTAGTGATCAGTGAGTGATCAGTGAGTGATCAGTAGTGATCAGAAGTGATCAGTGAGTGATCAGTAGTGATCAGTGAGTGATCAGTGAGTGATCAGAAGTGATCAGAAGTGATCAGAAGTGATCAGTAGTGATCAGTGAGTGATCAGTAGTGATCAGAAGTGATCAGTGAGTGATCAGTGAGTGATCAGTGAGTGATCAGTAGTGATCAGAAGTGATCAGTAGTGATCAGTGAGTGATCAGTGAGTGATCAGAAGTGATCAGTAGTGATCAGAAGTGATCAGTGAGTGATCAGTAGTGATCAGAAGTGATCAGTAGTGATCAGAAGTGATCAGTAGTGGGTCTCACCATGGAGGAGGAAGTCTGTGCAGAGGAGCAGCTTTGTCTTTGGGCCGCGGCACATGGTGACTGAAACAAACAACAAAGAGATTATAAATCAGAATAATCAATCACTGGAAATCTGACAGCTGCTGTCTCTCTGAGGATCACTGCAGTACTGTGAGTACTACTGCAGTACTGTGTGTGTCACTGTGTGTGTTACTGCAGTACTGTGAGTACTACTGCAGTACTGTGTGTATCACTGTGAGTATCACTGAGTATTACTGCAGTACTGTGAGTGTTACTGCAGTACTGTGAGTGTTACTGCAGTACTGTGAGTGTTACTGCAGTACTGTGAGTATTACTGCAGTACTGTGTGTGTATTACTGTGAGTGTTACTGCAGTACTGTGTGTTACTGCAGTACTGTGAGTGTTACTGCAGTACTGTATTACTGCAGTACTGTGTGTGTCACTGTGTGTGTTACTGCAGTACTGTGAGTACTACTGCAGTACTGTGTGTATCACTGCAGTAGTGTGTGTATCACTGTGAGTATCACTGAGTATTACTGCAGTACTGTGAGTATTACTGTGAGTATCAGTATTACTGCAGTACTGTGTGTTACTGCAGTACTGAGTATTACTGCAGTACTGTGAGTATTACTGCAGTACTGTGTGTGTATTACTGTGAGTGTTACTGCAGTACTGTGAGTATTACTGCAGTACTGTGAGTATTACTGCAGTACTGTGAGTGTTACTGCAGTACTGTGTGTATTACTGTGAGTATTACTGCAGTACTGTGAGTGTTACTGCAGTACTGTGAGTGTTACTGCAGTACTGTGAGTATTACTGCAATACTGGGTATTACTGCAGTACTGTGAGTGTTACTGCAGTACTGTGAGTGTTACTGCAGTACTGTGTGTGTATTACTGTGAGTATTACTGCAGTACTGTGAGTGTTACTGCAGTACTGTGAGTATTACTGCAGTACTGTGTGTGTATTACTGTGAGTTTTACTGCAGTACTGTGTGTGTATTACTGTGAGTGTTACTGCAGTACTGTGTGTATTACTGCAGTACTGTGTGTGTATTACTGCAGTACTGTGTGTATCACTGTGAGTATCACTGAGTATTACTGCAGTACTGTGAGTGTTACTGCAGTACTGTGAGTGTTACTGCAGTACTGTGTGTGTATTACTGTGAGTGTTACTGCAGTACTGTGTGTTACTGCAGTACTGTGAGTATTACTGCAGTACTGTGAGTGCTACTGCAGTACTGTGAGTATCACTGCAGTACTGTGAGTGTTACTGCAGTACTGTGAGTATCACTGCAGTACTGTGAGTATTACTGCAGTACTGTGAGTATTACTGCAGTACTGTGTGTGTATTACTGTGAGTGTTACTGCAGTACTGTGAGAGTTACTGCAGTACTGTGAGTATTACTGCAATACTGGGTATTACTGCAGTACTGTGTGTTACTGCAGTACTGAGTATTACTGCAATACTGGGTATTACTGCAGTACTGTGTGTTACTGCAGTACTGTGAGTATTACTGCAGTACTGTGTGTGTATTACTGTGAGTGTTACTGCAGTACTGTGAGTGTTACTGCAGTACTGTGAGTATTACTGCAATACTGGGTATTACTGCAGTACTGTGTGTTACTGCAGTACTGAGTATTACTGCAGTACTGTGAGTATTACTGCAGTACTGTGTGTGTATTACTGTGAGTGTTACTGCAGTTCTGTGAGTATTACTGCAGTACTGTGTGTGTATTAATGTGAGTGTTACTGCAGTTCTGTGAGTGTTACTGCAGTACTGTGAGTGTTACTGCAGTACTGTAAGTGTTACTGCAGTACTGTGAGTATTACTGCAGTACTGTGAGTATTACTGTATCACTGCAGTCACGTACTGGATCATGTGGGCAGCGTAGGCTCTGGAGCAGCAGCTGCTGTACGGACACAGCAGGCAGTGGACGTGAGTCGGGTAATGAGCCGAGAAGTCGGAGGCGTCGGTTCCGCACTCCAAACACACCAGCCGGTCGGCATCGCACGGCGGACTCCTGCAGGAGACGAGCAGAGCAGATATTTAAGGCAAGACGTCAACTCAGATACAACGATGCGTTTCTCTTCAAACTGACCGACATCCAACAGTCGAGAGGCCCTGACCAGGCGATGCCTCGTCTCTGTTCTGTTGTGGATAGCGCCTCGCGCTGCTAAAAGGCGGAGTTAAAACACAGTGAAGAGGTGTGTCACGTTGATGATGTCACGGAAGTTTCACGTGGCATCGCTATGACGATCAGCTAAGAGTCCCGCCCACTCTGAGGGGGAGCTATCTGCAGTGGAAAACGAAACTGAGAAAATGACCTGGTACTGAAAGCGAGCCGAGGAAATGAGGCTTACGAGTCTGAAGCCATGCTAGCAGCTGTGAGGCTGCACTCACACTGTAAAATCTAATATCAACACCGATAATATGGATTTAGAAAATCTTAAATGTAATATAATAATAAGTGTGGTTCATTAACTCAACTTTTAACAGAGACGGTGTCGTCCCTCATTCGTCCAGGACTGGTCCATCGTAGAAAAGGTTTCAGTCGTCGTCGTCTGGACGCTGTTTCCAGAATCAAGACGTTTCGGCTCCCATCCGGAAGTCATTCTCAATTGTGAAAAAATGGGACGGGAACTCAGAAATTTAAGCTACTCTGAGTTACATAAGCCCCGCCCTCAGGAAGGAGTCTACCTGAGTATCTGTTGATTAGCTAGTTTCAAATGAAACTGACCTAATAGTTTCCATGATGGCCCAGTAATCAGTAATCAGGCCTGTTGTTTTCTGGCTGCACCTCCCTCATCAACTATTAGGTCAGTTTCAGGTGAAACTAGGCAGGTAAACAACAGATACTCAGGTAGACTCCTTCCTGAGGGCGGGGCTTATGTAACACAGAGTAGCTTAAATTTCTGAGTTCCCGTCCCATTTTTTCACAATTGAGAATGACTTCCGGATGGGAGCCGAAACGTCTTGATTCTGAAAACAGCGTCCAGACGACTACGACTGAAACCTTTTCTACGATCAACTGTTAACAAACCACTCTAAATATGAGACACAACAGAAGAAGCTAATTTATGCTATTTAAATGACGCCACACCTGCTGATGTGGAATCTGCGGCTGATCGGCCTCTTCGTCGGTGATCGAGGTGATTTGGAGAGCACGGGGCTCCTCTGGATTGGAGACTTCTGCTGCTCCGTCTTGATGTTGATTGGCTGGATGAGGGAGGAGGGGCTCTGAAGCAGCCGGTTCCCTGCTGATGTCATCGGAGGCCTGATCTTCCCGTAGGTCCTGATAGTGACCTGGAGACACATGGATCAATACTAAGAACTGACAGGGTCTTGGAAACACTTATTTTGATTGAAAGTGAACAAAAGAAAAGGGTCCATCAGCAACAAGCTGTCGTGAGTCAAAACGACCCCTGTAAGGAGCTGAGGGCGGACACTGAGCTGACCTTTGACCCCGGCGGCAGTCCTTCCAGCTGAGTGGGTCGACGGAAGCTGCGATGGTTTTCCAGTTTATGCTGCATCTTGTCCTTCAGGAAGACAAACTGAAGACGGCACCTGTTACAGTGGAAGGCCTGGTTGATCTGAGACACCGAGACAGAAGGCGGACTAACATCAGCAACAGATTAATCAACTAAGCAAAAAATCCCTGTGACGTTTGGTATATTTCTGAAATAATTACTGTCCAACTGGCTCAATGCACTCGCCGCAGCAGAGCTCCGCCGCAGCAGAGCTCCGCCGCAGCAGAGCTCCGCCGCAGCAGAGCTCCGCCGCAGCAGCTTTGTTAATGGGACTGTTGTTGTCTGTTAGCGGAACCATGCTAGCTGCGTTAGCCCCAAGAATTATAGATCGTACGAGCGTGAGCCGCTGGTGAACGTTTACATTTCAAAATCAGAAATACTTTATTGATCCCTGAGGGGAAACTCTTTCGTTACAGCTGCTCAGTGTCACGTCAGTGCACACAGGAAGAGAAGCACTAAGAGAAATAACAATAAATAACTCCGCAACGAGACAAATATTTCTAGTAAGAAATAAGAGATTTTCAAAATAAATGACAAAAGTTTTGTCTGTGTGTGTGTGTGCTCACCTGGTGTCTGTGGTTACCTGGTCTGTGTGTGTGTGCTCACCTGGTGTCGCAGCAGGTGCTGCTGGTAGCTGGCGGGGTTCCTGGTCACCTTCAGGCAGAAAACACACAGCAGGAAGCGAGAGTCTCTGTGGAAACTGGCAAAGTGCTGCAGGACATCCGAGTAGAAGGACGAGCGATAGGAACACACCTGCAAGTCACACCTGAGTTAATGAGGCCTGAGGACGAACACTGGGCCAGGTCAGTGGCCAGGAGTCAGACTCACCTGGCAGATGTAGGGCATCTCTCCCGGTTTGTGGTTGGACTTCATGTGGTTCAAGAAGGCCGGCTCATTCTCAAACGCCCACTCACAAATACGACACATACCTGAGAGAGACAGACAGGTAAGCCCCAGAACGCTAAGACCAACAAGTCCCAAATCAAGTCAAGAAAGGTAAGTCTTAGGTCGAGACCCACAATTCCCAAGTCAAGTTCCACAGCAGGACAGCTAGCTTAACGTCAGGCTACACTCACTGTCTGCAAACGATATCTCTGTCCAAGTTAGCGAGCGGAGCGGAGCCGGACCACGCAGATCCGGTCCGGCACCGAACGGATCTTTTTAATGAACTGTTCTAATGATTCACTAAGCTACGCTGAAAACAGCTGCTGTTCCCATCACAAGCAGCAGCAAGAGCGTCAGGAGGAGATGTAGGAGAGGAGGAGGAGGGAGAGGAGGAGGAGGAGGAGGGAGAGGAGGAGGAGGGAGAGGAGGAGGAGGGGGAAGAGGACGAGATGAAGAAGGAGGAGGAGATGAAGAAGGAAGAGATGTAGGAGAGGAGGAGGAGATGAAGAAGGAGGAGGAGATGAAGAAGGAGGAGGAGATGAAGAAGGAAGAGATGTAGGAGAGGAGGAGGAGGGAGAGGAGGAGGAGGAGGAGGAGGGGGAGGAGGAGGAGGAGGAGAGGAGGAGGAGGAGGAGGAGGAGGAGGAGGAGGAGGGAGGAGGAGGAGGAGGAGGAGGAGGGAGAGGAGGAGGAGGAGGAAGAGGACGAGATGAAGAAGGAGGAGGAGATGAAGAAGGAAGAGATGTAGGAGAGGAGGAGGAGATGAAGAAGGAGGAGGAGATGAAGAAGGAGGAGGAGATGAAGAAGGAAGAGTTGTAGGAGGAGGAGGAGGAGGGAGGAGGAGGAGGAGGGGAGGAGGAGGAGGAGGAGGAGGGAGAGGAGGACGAGATGAAGAAGGAGGAGGAGATGAAGAAGGAAGAGATGTAGGAGAGGAGGAGGAGGAGGAGGAGGGAGAGGAGGAGATGAAGGAAGGAGGAGGAGGAGGAGGAGGAGGAAGGAAGAGAGAGAGATGGAGGAGGAGGAGGAGGAGGAGGAGGAGGAGGAGGAGGAGGAGAGGAGAGGAGGAGGAGGAGGAGAGAGAGAGGAGGAGGAGGAGGAGGAAGAGGAGGAGGGAGAGGAGGAGGAGGAGGGAGAGGAGGAGGAGGAAGAGGACGAGATGAAGAAGGAGGAGGAGATGAAGAAGGAAGAGATGTAGGAGAGGAGGAGGAGGAGGAGGAGGAGGAGGAGGAGGAGGAGGAGATGAAGGAGGAGGAGGAGGAGGAGGAGGGGGAGAGGAAGAGGGAGAGGAAGAGGAGGAGGAGATGAAGAAGGAAGAGATGTAGGAGAGGAGGAGGAGGAGGAGGAGGAGGAGGGAGAGGAGGAGGAGGAGGAGGAGGGAGAGGAGGAGGAGCCAACAGAACAGGTGAGACGTAGAAGCAGGGCAGGTCAGCTGCCACCACCAGAATCTAATTCTGTGGGAAACAGAAGATCCAAGTCAAGTCCAGAACACACATTAGCTTTCAGGTGTGTGACCAGGTGTGGCTCTTACAGGAGGAGGGGGCGGGGCCATGCACCTGCTCCTGGTGGCTCTGCAGCTGAGCGGGAGATGAGAACTGCCGGTAACAGAACTTGCAGCACTTCCTGTCATCACCTCCTCCTCCTCCAATCAGCTCCGAGTGCTGGAGCATGTGCTGCATCAACCTGCACACACACACACACACACACACACACACACACAGGTGAACATACAGACCACTGCAGGTGCATGCAGACAGTCCAGGTGTGTTCAGGTGCTCGCTGGTCCCACCTCAGGTTGTTCTCGGCGAGGTGCGTGCAGATCTGGCAGGTGAAGGTGGAGGTTTTGATTCCCAGTGGGTGCGGCTTCCTCAGACTGAGGTCGCCTTCGAACGTCCCGTAGTAGAACTCCTCCACAGTCATCACCACCCTGGGGGGGTCAGAGGTCGGCACCGCGGTCACGCCGGGGGTCATGACGACAGAAGGGGTGGGACCGGGAGCTGCCGGACCAGGTGAGACACACACAAACTGTCATGGAGAGTGGTAACCGTGGTAACAATGCAGTCACACCATCAGCGAGCCGGATGCCGAAACTCGCCAGTTCAGGTTCCAGGAACTATTTGGTCGAAAGGGTCGTCAACCACGAGACCGCTGAGACCAAGCAGCCCCTCTACCGGTGCTGAAACCCTTCACATGTCAATTCTATTCAGACTTTTTTCTTTTTATTGAACAGTAATCAAAGGAACCGATAAGCTGTATCGATCTCCATCAAAGACTAAATTCCTCGCGCGATTTTTATTTGTAAAAATGGGTTATTTAAAAGTTCGTCAGATTTTTGTGGAGCGAGTAAAGATGTTTTTGAAAAGAAGTATTGTTAGGAACCACGATCAAAGTCAAAGTATCGGTATCAGTATTGATATCAGTATTGATACTTACCGCTGCTGCACGGAGTGATTCTGGTGACTCCATTGGCTGAGCCAGAGGGAAGGGCGGGGGAAGCTGCCAGCTTCAGGGAGTTAGCTCCACCCACCTGGGTCATCTGAAGGTTAACTGCAAAAAAATAAATAAAAAAAAATCAACCAATCAATCAATTTATCACTCAATCAACCTGATCAGTTCTGGTCACATTTCTTCTTATGTCCAGTCTGACTGACCTGGTCCTGGTGTGCTGGTGCGGATGGTTAGCGTGGCGGGCAGCTGCATGGCGGTGAAGGCGGAGCCCGGGTGGGCAGGGCCTCTTGAGGGGGCGGGACCCGATCTGGTCTGGACCGTCTGGCCTTGGGGGAGGACCGGGGACACGCCCACACTGGGCCGTACCAGCTGACCTAACGACGGGGCTGTGGGGACAGGACACAGCCGTGATCAGCTGGGATCAATAATCAGATCATATTTCTTATTGATTAGTCTGACGGAGTTCAGGTGTCCTACACTGGATCAGGGTGAGCGGCTGGACCGTCTGACCCGGCTGCAAGTTCAGCAGCAGGGGGGTGCCGTGGTTCATCACCGTCTGCATCGGGAAACCCTGTACGGTAAACACAAACACACGACATCACAGCGACGTCACAGTGACGTCACAGTGACGTCACAGACACGGAACAGAAGCGCCAACCTGCTGACTGCTGCCACGTTTTGTCTTTGTGTACGTCGCGCCCTCATCTCTGTCTTAACATCACAACGCAATGCATTGTGGGTGATTCCCTTGAGCAAAGTCTGCCGATGACCTCGTGGCACCAGTGACATCATCAGCCCTTCATCCTGCGCCTGACGGACCGCGAGCCGGATCCGTGCGACAGGTCGCGCCTGCTGACGGTTTGACACGGAGGCTCAGTCAGCCATAAAAACAAAGAACACATAATGTTCTGTGCTGTTCGTTTAAATTAAAGTCCATTCAGTCCAGCAGACGATCCGTTTGTCTCGTCTTCCTCTCTTTCGCTCCGTCGCCACACTTCTTCTTCGTCTCTCTCTCCGGCGTCGGACTTCCTCTTTCTCTTCCTGTTGGTGAACTGATTTAACTTCCTCCGAGAGTCCTGCAGGTCGAGGTGTGACGAGCGCGTCGGGCGGTCCTTCAGGTGCGAAACGATCCTGAGGAACTTTCCTCCACATGTTCCGCACCTCGCCGCCTGCAAACGCCCGACCTCCGCTGTCCTCAAATCTGAAACGTTTGTCATCTGAATGAGATGGAGAGAAACGTGTCACATGACAGAAGTCAGCTGACAGTCGCACAGTTTCTCGGGTCTGCAGCTTCAGCCAGCCGGCGACCTCGTCCCGCCTCCGCTGACCCGGACTTCGAGCTGGAGGTGGAGATCTTCAGGATCACATCCGGTTCTCAGCTCAGCAGATAAAAACCGGCTCCTGCTTCAGCGCAAAGCTGAGCGTTAACCTCGACGAAGGTCGGTGTCGGATTTCAGTCTGACCGGAGAGAAAAAAGCCACGAAGGCTTGCGAGCGAACGCAGCGTGTTTTCTCTGGGCGATGGCGTACAAAACATCGGAAACTTCACCTCTGTCACCTCTATTAGTACGTTTTTAAATCCAAAATGTGCCCAAACACCTCACGACCTCACGACCTCGGGCCTTCGGCCGGTACAGAACGCAGCTTTTAACAAACAGGAAGACCAGACGAGCGTGTTTCAGCCTCGGAGCAGATTCTGACGTTTTCCCGATTCACGCGTCGGCTCCTGGCTGCGCCGCCGACCTGCTGCTAACCCCCGTTTACACAAACATCCTCGGAGTGACGGCCAATCAGCTGGCTCAGATTCCCCCAGAAAACAGAAGCTTGTTTTCTGCTCAGCTACATAAAAGAACTACAAACAAAATGGAGGAAAACCCGATGAACGGCCTCAGGATTCTCCAAAGATGGAACTTCAGCGAGTTACGAGAAGAAGAACACTGTGTGGAAACGTGACGGTGGGAGAAAGTAACTGGCCAATGAGAGCTGAGAGGCGAGAGAGAGCCGCTGCGATAGGTCCGTCTGTGTGAACACAGTTAGCATCGCACCGCGCAGAACAACAAAAACAAACTAACAGGAAGTGTAAAAACCTTCAGCAGAGGGTGCGTTTGTTTTCTGTACCTGTGTGGTGAGGAGGATGGGCGGGGCGTTGCCTGCCCCAGGGGCTGCTGGGAGGAGGAACGTTCCACCTGCTGTCTGTGTCAGGATGAGGGGCGGGGCCTGAGCCATCAGGGGCGGGGCTGCGGCGGCGGGTGTGGAGGTGACGGGGAGACGGGAGAGCGAGGAGGAGGAGGTGATGATGGAGCGAGGAAGAGGAGGAGGCGGCATCACAGAGGAGGAGACGATCCGTACGGGAGACGAAGCTGAAAAACAGAAAAACACATGAGAGAGGCGGTTCAGGATGTCATGACCACGCGGGGCCCGGGGCCCCCGACCCCCCTGACCCCCTGACCCCCGACCCCGGATGTACGAGTTTTTTTCTGGTCACTGCCTGACGGCTGAGACGATTCCTCGAGGGACTCGATTCCTAAAAATCGTGGATTCAAATGATCTGCAGCGCCGTGAACCGGACCGGCCGACCTCAACAGCTCGACGCCTCTGCTTCCGGTCCGCAGAGCGACGCGACGCACGGTGGATGAAGGCCGGCGGCCGCGCTCATTATGGCGAGATGTCACGGCTCGTTAGCAACGTGAATCAGTTCTGACCCCGAGTTATTAACCACAGAAACTAAAGTGCTGCAGTCAGTGTGTGAAGGCCTGAGCTTCATCCAGGTTATGATGATGATGATGATGATGATGTCACAGTTGGTTACTGCCTCCTACAGAAGCCACGAAGAAGACAGCGAAGGCGTTACTGAGCTGTCGTCAGGCGGAAACTCGTACTTCTGAAACCGTTTTAGAGCAGAAGCAGCTTGTTGAAGCGGCTCTGATGGTTCAGTGTTGACAGATAATATTGTTGTTTGTAATTTAAGAAATAAAAATGTAGATTTTTCTCATTTTAAGAGACTTGTCTTATTGTCTCTTTTGCATATTTACAATTGTTCTTTAATAAAGCAAAAGTATTTCTTATGCGATTACCCGACTCAATAATCGGCAGATACACACACACACACACACACACACACACACACAGATACCTGTTGGAGCAGGTGTGATGGGGGGCGGAGTCTCAGAGGCTGGAAGAGAATCCTCCACTAGAGAAACAGACAGACAGGTATTACTCCTCAGGACGCCGTGTGTGTGTGTGTGTCTGTGTGTGTATGTGTGTATGTCGGTGTGTGTGTCTGTGTGTGTGTGTCTGTGTGTGTGTCTGTGTGTGTGTGTCTGTGTGTGTGTCTGTGTGTGTGTGTGTATGTGTCTGTGTGTGTGTGTGTGTGTTTCTCACCTGGCTCGCAGTAGTTGTCGATGAAGTCCATCTCGTCTTCCTCCACGCTGTCGTCCACCTGTTGCCATGGCTCCAGCTCCTCCTCCTCACACTCCATAAACAGCTCTGTATCCATGTTGCTATGGAAACCATAAGAAACTGTCAGGTCACGATCTTCATCATCATCATCATCATCACCGTAAAACACCACAAACAGCCGGAAACATCTGACTGAATTAAACTTGAGCTTCAGGTTCGAACTTTAAAACAGCAAAACCCTTTAGTAGCTGTTCTGGAGCTTTCACTTCAGGTCAGACTGCTACTCTTATTATTATTATTATTATTATTATTATATTATACTATCTGGACACATTGTTATGCTTCCAGCCGTTCAGGTGCATCTGTTATCGGTGTACTTGTAAATAAAGTTGTGTTAAACCCGCAGCCTGCGCGGGAGCAGCGGCAGTGCGGCGTGTGATGTCCCGCTGCGGCCGCAGGGGGCGCGCCGCCTCCTCCGGCTCCTCTCCGGGCTTTTTGTTTCTTTCCCCGCAGGAGGAGCGCTCCTGTCCGGCGGGAGGAAACTTTCAGTCCGCGCGGGTAAAGAAACACTACAGGGAACAGTGAACCCGGTTAAAGCTGAACCCGGGGGACCGTGAACCCGGAGCCGGGCTGGAGACCCAGCTCAGCCCGCAGCCGCGGTGCGTTCGCGCTGCCTGCACCGCCCCGCCGGCAGCAGCTAGCTGTTGCAGACTAAGCGCTCCCTAAATGTACCTGCCGGGCCAGCGGAACGGGCCTGCGTGTTAACTCGGGCCGGACCGGACCGACCCGTGCCGGCCTTACCTGCTGCTGGAGCTGCGGAGCGGGACAGCAAAGCACGGACAGGGTCGCACGGTTCTTCTCCGGGCGCGCTTCGGTTCGACCGGAGGCGGACAGGCGGGGGGCGGGTCTTCCTCCTGCTGTCGGTATCAGAGCCGCGGATTGGCCCACAACTGCAGTACGTCACTTCCCTCTCAGACGGCGCCGTCTCTCATTGGTCAGTGGAAATTTTTCTGGAGGAAGTGAAGTCCATCCAGCTGCGGAGAGCTGCGGGTTTTCAGGCTGGGGGGGTTAAAAAGCTCCGCTGCGGCCGGTGTGACTCCGGTAAACCGGACCGACCGCGACAGCAACAGCAGCCAAACTAACAAACACAACAACAAATCAACATGGCGGCCGAGAGGCGCCAAAACAACAGCCCAGTGTCAGGGCAGGGCGCCATTTTGATTTAGCTGTTTCAGGGAGGGGCGGAGCCAGACAGTGACGTCAGGAGCAAAACAAACGACTCCAGTGATTTTTGTCTTCTCCCGTCACATGCAGCCATCTCATTCATCTAAAGTTCAGTAGGAGAGGCCAGTTCCTCTGTTCTCTGCGCTGCTTCTCACATTTCAGATTCTCAGACCGTAGTTCAGAGAACAAACAGCAAATTCAGTTCAGAAGCGACAAAAACCGACCAGCAGGAATAAAGTGCGCCTTATTGCAGTTTCTCTCGATCGCTAAGACACGTTTCTTGAAAGCTGCTCTCCTTTCCTCTAAACTGTGAACACAAAACACAATTTTCAAGCTGCATTCACAAAACCTCAGACTCTTCTTGCAAAAACCAAACTTACACCTCAAAACAGCTCAGTCTGTGCTCAGAACTGAACTGTGCTGTCAAATCGAGTCGATCAAAATTAAAAACACTACTGAACAGCCGCTAAACGCTACGTAGAACAATAGAAAACACAAGGCTCGGGACATGAAGCTGGAGAAATAAATGTTTATTGTTCACTGTGGGCTAAATGCATGTTGCAAAACAAAAAAACTGCATTTAGCACTCGGACAAAAAGACAAAATCTTATGCGTTTGCCGCTGGTGTGCAGGAAGCTCATGTAAAAATACAGTACAGACATATCCATGAATACCAGGCCTACAAACAGTTAGACCAGCCCTCCATTACAACACTGCAGTATATTGGTGCAGTGATGTACTGAAACATATTTACTGACAGTGTACTGTCGTACAGGATATAACATGTCATACATCTGTCTGTCAACATTTACATACTGTACTATAATGTCTGTTCTCTTCTCTAAATCTTGGGGTCATGGTGGACACAGTGACTCTGCTGGTGTTTGGTTGTCCAGCCTCCCTCATGCTCACACCACGGACAGGAACGTGGTCAGTCCCAGTCGCTCTGAGTTCATCAGATATTACTGATCCTGGTCTTCGCTGACCGCCTCGACCTCCTCTTCCTCTCAGGTTTCTATCCGTTGCAGGGCCTCACAGACCAGCGCTCTCAGAGCTGGCTTACTGCACATGTTCCCTCACGTCATTCGCCACAGGTGGGATCAGTTTTGAGTCGTCGTGTTCAGGTGGTGACGTCTGTGCTTTAACTGTGTTTGACTTTTGTCACCTGTGCTCAGCGTCATGCAGCACAGGTGCATCGCAGTGAAAACGTGTTGGCCAGTTGTGTCTGAACAGGTGAGAAGCGCTGATGGTTTTGCCAAAAGAGCGATTGGTTCAGTCGGCGGGTTCAGGCAGTAGGGTTCAGTGTTTTCACCTGACAACTACACTAACTCAAACGGACTTTAGACGGACCGTTGAAATCAGGCTTCTTCCTGTTTTTCACTAATCTGCAAACAGGAAGTGGCTCAGGTCTCGCAGACACGATGTCCACCTCCCAGTAACAGTTCTGCTTTCACTCGGACAGACGTCTGTCTGCTGCTCGAACTGATCTTCCAACCGACAGAGACGCAGATCAGACGCTCTGCTCCTGCAATACACAAACTAAGCAAAAGTTAAGAAAGTTTCTTTTCTCTGTCTTCTTCTTCTTCTTCTTCTTCTCCTCCTTCTCCTCCTTCTCCTCCTCCTCCTCCTCCTCCTCCTCCTTTCGGCTGCTCCCTTTCAGGGGTCGCCACAGCGAATCATGTGCCTCCATCTAACCCTGTCCTCTGCGTCCTCTTCACTCACACCAGTTAGCTTCCTGTCCTCTCTCACTACATCCATAAACCTCCTCTCTGGTCTTCCTCTAGACCTCCTGCCTGGCAGCTCCAGCCTCAGCATCCTTCTACCAATATATTCACAGTCTCTCCTCTGGACACGTCCAAACCACCTCGATCTGTCCTCTCTGACTTTATCTCATCACATCTAACATGAGCTGTCCCTCTGATGTCCTCGTTCCTGATCCCGTCCGTCCTCGTCCCTCCCAAAGAGGACCTCAGCATCTTCAGCTCTGCTGCCTCCAGCTCTGCCTCTTGTCTTTCCTTCAGTGCCACTGTCTCTAAGCTGTACAACATCGCTGGTCTCACCGCCGTCTCCAACACCTTTCCTTTCATTCCTGCTGAGACTCTTTTATCACACAACACACCTGACGCTTTTCTCCACCCGCTCCAACCTGCTCGCACTCGCCTCTTCACCTCTTCTCCACAGTCTCCATCGCTCTGAACCGTTGACCCTAAGTACTTAAAGTCCTGCACCTTCTTCACCTCTGCTCCCTGTGACCTCACCGTCCCACCTGGGTCCCTCTCACTGACGCACCTGTGTTCAGTTTCTTTTCTCTGTAACGAACAAATTCTGCTCGTATCTGAAACAGCAGACGAAGAATAAAGAGCGGCAGATGTTCACTTTATTTCAGCATCGCTGCGACTAACATATCAGATCTGAAACGGCTCAAACACATTTTCTACATTTGCTAATAATTAGCAGCTGATGACTGAAAACATGAGTAATTATTATGACAGCCTCTAGATCTCATGAGATTTGTATCTCTCCATTCCATACAAATAATAATAATAATAACAATAATAATGATGATGATGATGATGATGATGAGAGCTGATCCTCTCGGTTCGTGTGAGGCTGACATGTCGGACGTGTGTTTGTCAGCAGAGTGATCCTTCCTGTCCGCGTGTTCTCTAACTGATCCCAGAGCAGCTCCGTGCTGGATAATCTGCTGTAATCTGAGTTAATCTGTCCCGGCTCGGCCCGGCTCGGCCCGGCCTCTCGTCAGTCTGACCTGCAGGGATGAGAGCTGCAGCTCCGGGAGGGTTCCTGGTGCTGCCGTGGCCCCGCGGCGGCTCGGAGCCGGGGCCGGGGCCGGGTGAGGAGGGCCGGGGGGGGCTGGCGATGAGGTGTGGAGCTCTGCTGGGAGTCACGCTGATCTGTAAGGTTTTACTTCTGACTCACAGCAAAGCGTTTAGATTTCTACTTTAAAACCTCAACATGACGCAAACGCTCAGTTACTCGTTTCTTTTCAGTCTCCGGACTTTTAGATTTAAAACGGTTAAACGAGTAAGTGTGCATGTGCATATAACTGTGTGTGTTGTTCACGGCTGTGTACGCTCAGTGGCCACTTTATTAGGTACACCTGTAGATGTATTCACATCCTTTACTTAAGGAAAATGTACTTAAAGTACATTAACGTTTGAGAAACTGTGACGATGTAAAGTTAAAGCCTCTCCTCCTCTGCTGGTCTGAAGTCAGTCTGAACAACAACAATAAGAAAATACGTGAACCAAATCAAAGTTGGCTCGTTTGGTAACTTCACGCACACACTGAGTTAAATCAGCTGATTATCGGAGGATTGACTGTCATTAACTCAGCGTTCCTGTTTTCTGCTGACTCCACTTCATTTCTCTTATTTTGTATTTCAGTCGTCATGATCTGCCTCTTTCCTGTCTGATAATTAACTCAGTGTTTATTGTTCTTTCCCTCCACCGGCACCAGCGTTCCTATTTGTATTCTTTTTAATGTGTGGTATGTTGTAAAATAGACAAATACACAGTGTTTTTACAATTATTGAAGAAGATAAAAACAATTTTCTCCTTATAACAAAGTGAGCAACACAGCTGTCTCAAGTCCTGAGAAGTTTATCAAATTCATTTTAAAAGCTGAAACAACAGAAGGCGCCTCTGTGTGTGTGTGTGTGTGTGTGTGTGTGTGTGTGTGTGTGTGTGTGTACAGGTGTGGCAGTGTTGAGGAGGTGGATTGCAGGTGGAGTGTGTCGTTGTTCGGTTCGTCTGGATGGAAAGACGGTTCTGATCACCGGAGCGAACACCGGCATCGGCAAAGAGACCGGCAGGGACATGGCACGCAGAGGTCAGGCTGTGTGTGTGTTTATTACTCGTGTTGTGGGGACATAAATCTGTTTACACACTCACATTGTGGGGACTCTACAAACGTCCCCACAGCGTCCATCATTAATGTCACGATTAAGACACGAGGTAAAGGTGGGGGTTGGGTATGTTTTGGTAATTGTTAAATTTAGGATACGTTTCTATGGCAGGGGTTTTCAAGTGAGGTGCGCTGAGGTTTTTTTTACCTTGTTCACATGCAGTCAGACTGTCCCGTCAGAGCAGCCGAACCAGCAGTCAGCAGCTCCTGTCTGCAGTGGACCCGTGGACGGACAGACAGCTGTCTCTGGATCACTGTGAGACTGAAGGAAACTTAGAAACAGCAGGATTCTCAGGCAGGTTCTGCAGCCGCTTTCTCCTCTGGCGTCTCAGCTGGTTTCTGGAGGTTTATTCTGGACGGACGTCAGAGACGATGACGTCCTCTGGGACATCCTCTGAGTTTCATGTCTGTGAGTTCAGGTCTGACAGAGTTAGGACCCTGAGAAGAAGGACTGTGGTGCTTGTCAACAAACTTTGGCTGATGTGAGGCAGCCATGTTTGTTTGGTTTTTCAGACTCTTTTGTTTCGTCCAGTTGATTTCTTGTTATTGTTGTTATTATTAACTGCAAAAACGGTGTATTATGAAAATGAGTATATAGTACATACTGTATACTGTTAGTATGTAGAGTTGAATTAATACATATTTAATGAGTATTCACTATATGCTAATGTTACTGTATGTTGGCAGTTAGTGTGCAGAACATTAATGTGAGTCAATGTGACTATTTCAAATTAAAACTATATTATTTGATGTTTTTGTTTTCTGAGCGGCAGAACGTCTCACCATCAGGTCCATCATTACCACAAGACTTCACTCAAAAATGTACTGATTTTAGGTCACATGCTGCATTTTTCACACAATTCATTTACAGTGTGAACAGACTTCAGATTGTATTTCTAATGCCGTCCAACGCACACACACACACACACACACACACACACTCCGACAGCATGCTTACATCACCAGAGGTCAGAGGTCGCAGTAACGCTCAGTAAATCTCAGAGAGGCTGAAACCATCTGAGCTGATTACAAGGATTAATACTTCCTGTGTGTGTGTTGAATCCAACGCACCCTGTCACCACCCGGGCCCCTGGAACAAATCAGGTGGTGACAGGGTGTGTTTGATTCGTTGCAGGGGCCCAGGGGGTGATGGGTGTGTTTGATTTGTTGTAGGGGCCCAGGGGGTGATGGGTGTGTTTGATTCGTTGCAGGGGCCCAGGGGGTGATGGGTGTGTTTGATTCGTTGCAGGGGCCCAGGGGGTGATGGGTGTGTTTGATTTGTTGCAGGGGCCCGGGTGGTGATGGCGTGCAGGGACCTGACCCGGGCGGAGCAGGCGGCGGAGGAGATCCGGCAGTCGACAGGAAATGGTAACGTGGTGATCAGACACCTGGACCTCGCCTCCGTTTACTCCGTCAGACAGTTCGCTAAAGACTTCCTGGACAGTGAAGACAGACTGGACATCCTCATCAACAACGCAGGTGAGTTCACCTGTCTGTCTGTACACCTGTCTGTCTCTCTCTACCCGTCTCTCTCTCTTGACCTGCCTGTCTGTCTGTAGGAGTGATGATGTGTCCAAGATGGCTGACGGAGGACGGTTTTGAGACTCAGCTGGCCGTCAATCATCTGGGTCACTTCCTGCTGACCAATCTGCTGCTGCCGAAGCTGAAGAGCTCCGCCCCCAGCCGCGTGGTCACCGTGTCGTCCATCGCCCACCGTGGTGGTACGACCTCTGACCCCCGATGTTTCTCTGTGAAGTTTATGATGTTTGTTGGTTTTGATGGCTTATTATGTTTTTCTAATTCTTCAGGTCACATCGACTTTGATGACCTGTTCTTCAGCAGGAGGCCGTACAGTTCCCTGGAGAGCTACAGACAGAGCAAACTGGCCAACGTCCTGTTCTCCAGAGAACTAGCCCGACGACTCAGAGGTCCCCACAAACACTTTACACCAGAAACACTCGGAGGTCCCCGCAAACACTTTACACCAGAAACACTCGGAGGTCCCCGCAAACACTTTACACCAGAAACACTCGGAGGTCCCCGCAAACACTTTACACCAGAAACACTCGGAGGTCCCCGCAAACACCAGAAACACTCGGAGGTCCCCGCAAACACTTTACACCGGAAACACTCGGAGGTCCCCACAAACACCAGAAACACTCGGAGGTCCCCACAAACACCAGAAACACTCGGGGGTCCCCGCAAACACTAAACACCGGAAACACTCGGAGGTCCCCACAAACACTTTACACCGGAAACACTCGGAGGTCCCCACAAACACCAGAAACACTCGGAGGTCCCCACAAACACCAGAAACACTCGGGGTCCCCGCAAACACCAGAAACACTCGGGGGTCCCCGCAAACACTAAACACCGGAAACACTCGGAGGTCCCCACAAACACTTTACACCAGAAACACTCGGAGGTCCCCACAAACACCAGAAACACTCGGAGGTCCCCACAAACACCAGAAACACTCGGAGGTCCCCGCAAACACTTTACACCGGAAACACTCGGAGGTCCCCACAAACACCAGAAACACTCGGAGGTCCCCACAAACACCAGAAACACTCGGGGGTCCCCGCAAACACTAAACACCGGAAACACTCGGAGGTCCCCACAAACACTTTACACCGGAAACACTCGGAGGTCCCCACAAACACCAGAAACACTCGGGGGTCCCCGCAAACACCAGAAACACTCGGGGGTCCCCGCAAACACTAAACACCGGAAACACTCGGAGGTCCCCACAAACACCAGAAACACTCGGAGGTCCCCACAAACACCAGAAACACTCGGGGGTCCCCGCAAACACTTTACACCAGAAACACTCGGAGGTCCCCACAAACACCAGAAACACTCGGAGGTCCCCACAAACACTAAACACCGGAAACACTCGGAGGTCCCCGCAAACACTTTACACCGGAAACACTCGGAGGTCCCCACAAACACCAGAAACACTCGGGGGTCCCCACAAACACCAGAAACACTCGGAGGTCCCCACAAACACCAGAAACACTCGGAGGTCCCCACAAACACTAAACACCGGAAACACTCGGAGGTCCCCGCAAACACTTTACACCAGAAACACTCGGAGGTCCCCGCAAACACTAAACACCGGAAACACTCGGAGTAAATAAAATGTGTTTTTTGGTTGGTGGCTGATTTTGTTTGGTCGATGGGTTTCAGCTGGAAGAATTAGATTTTTGTCGTTCTTAAGACATGGTCAGTTTAATGTTGTTTGAAACATTTATGTGATTTTCTATTTTCAACGGTGCCACGTTTTAGTAAAGAAAGCACAGAGAGTAAAAAACGACACTAAAATTGAACTGACGGTAGAAAAAGAAACGACTAAGAGCAACATCAAGAACAAGCGATCCGGTGACTCAGCGGTAGCTGTGGTCACTGCTGCATGTGAGAAGTTGTAAAACAGCTTAACTCAGGCTCGTTTAGACTCTGCAGTCGCCTCAGAGCTGGGATGTGATTGGCTGTTCAGATGACCGAAGCTCTTATAAACCCGTCGTTTCTACCTCCTGATACTGACCTCGGTGTCTCTCCTTCAGGCTCTGGTGTGTCGTCATTCTGTCTCCACCCGGGTGTGATCAGGACCGAACTGGGTCGTCACGTTCAGGGCTGGTTGCCCCTGCTGGGGGCGCTGCTGAGCCTCCCCTCCCTGCTGCTCATGAAGACTCCCAGTCAGGGCAGTCAGACCACCGTGTACTGTGCCGTGACGCCGGGCCTGGAGGAACGATCCGGACAATACTTCAGGTAGGAGGGGGGGGGGTCTGGAAATACAAAAACACACCTGCAGGGAGGTTTTGGATGTCAACTTCTTAAACCTCTTTATTCTCATACAAACATTTATCTAGAAACTTCATTCAAACTTTAAACTAGTCTCCACCCTTTGTACTGTATCACATTGCTTTTTCATAACTTTCATAGTTTTTCTGTAATCACAGTTAAGGTGTTTGAGTTTTAGAGTTTTTCAGAGTTTAAAATGGGTGTGTATTATTCTGTCATGCAGTGACATCACCACTCACCACTGAAAACTCGTCCTCTCACACAAGGTCACATTTTAACTGTCCTCAAAACCACAGGAGAGCCATTCACCGGTTTTATTAACTCACACTTTAACAGACACTTCAACTGCTTTCATCTCTTACACTTCAGCTGACACTTCACTGCTTCACCCTTTAACAAAAGAAACTTCAACTCTTCTCACTGCTAAAGCTTCCACTGTTCATACACAATTTACTGTAACTGCTTTCAGTGCATACACTTCAGCCGACACTTCAGCTGACTCCGTCTTTGAGTTTTTAGTCTTGAACTGGCTCTAATTCTTTCAGGACGTCCGCTTGACACCCTGAATCTTCAGTTCTTTTCAGTGCTTTCTCTTCAAGTTCACTCATTGCTTTTACTTAAACTGACACTTCAACTTTTCAAAGCGCATTGAAACAATTCCAAATGTCTCTAAAGAGAAATTTCAGCAGCGAGCACACTTGTTAGCGGCTAACATGCTAGTCAGCCAGGAACATGGTAGCACTAGTTTGTCAAGCTAGTTCTCTGAGCTTCTACTGGACGCTTCCTCCCTCCTGACATTTTGTTTTCAGGGTTGTTCATCATTGACAACCTCTCCCAGCTAGCTAAGCTAGCTAACTCTCAGTTAGTATGAACTATCAATCAGGACACTAACTTCACAGTGTATTCAAGAGCCGTATTTGTAGCATGTCCTCCAGTCTCCTAACTGTGTAAACCATGTTTCTGTTGTGGAGCAGTTTAAACAGAGGAGCTTCAATAAGCGTCCTCCATGTTGGACTCTCTGGCTCTCCGTCCACTCAGAGCTCAGCTCTGTCAGGACGGCTTGCTATTGGTCAACAGGGTGAATTCATGAGTCAAAGTTCACCAAAGTTGAACTTGACGTGAAAAATTCAGGTGGATTTATTTCACTGCCAGTGAATCTACTGACCTCCTATTAATTTAAATCAACGCAATGTCCTCATAAGTCACAGAAACAAGTTTATTTGTGTTTGTTTTCAGTGACTGTGCAGAGAAGGAAGCAGCTCCAGAGGGGCAGGATGACGTGGTGGCGAGGAAGCTGTGGGAGGAGAGCGCCCGATTGGTCGGATTAAAAGACACATGCTGACCTCGACCCTGATGTCTGTGTGCAGCAGGGAAACAGGAAGTGAAGTATCCACAGACTGTAGAGCCCCCATCAGGTCAGACAGAGGAAGGGTCGACGACGAGCATCAGTGAAATACTCACTGTGGGTGACAGCTGACAGGAGCCAATCAGAGTTCAGCAGTAATATGATAAATAATAATCAATAACACAACTTTATGTCATTAACTGAGTACATCAAAAATTAGTGTGGTGTTTTATTATTTTCACGTTGTAAGTCATAATTAAATCATTATTATAAGAAGACAAGATATTTGGGAGAATTTGTATTTTTTGTCCGTTTATAAAAATATGGACCCAAACTTTTTTTAAACAGCTGAGGACGTAAATTCATTATTATTTAATGAAAATAGCAACTTATGGTGATGTTAGGAAAAATAGTTGTCAGTTTTCAGAGGATGTGATAAAAAACATTGTGGTTGTTGTGAGAGTATGTATGTATGAACTACAGTGTTGCCTGATTGGACAGTATTTTACTGTTGACATTTGACCTGCAGTGATGTCACAGGTGTTTTTAAAAGTTGAATGAAGGTCGGACTGAACGTTTTTTTAGTTTCAAGATTCTCCTCCAGAGAAGCGTTCATGTTCCCTTTGTTTCCTTCATGTTCTCTTTGTTTCCTTCATGTTTCCTTTGTTTCCTTCATGTTTCCTTTGTTTCCTTCATGTTCCCTTTGTTTCCTTCATGTTCCCTTTGTTTCCTTCATGTTTCCTTTGTTTCCTTCATGTTCTCTTTGTTTCCTTCATGTTTCCTTTGTTTCCTTCATGTTTCCTTTGTTTCCTTCATGTTTCCTTTGTTTCCTTCATGTTTCCTTTGTTTCCTTCATGTTTCCTTTGTTTCCTTCATGTTCCCTTTGTTTCCTTCATGTTCCCTTTGTTTCCTTCATGTTCCCTTTGTTTCCTTCATGTTTCCTTTGTTTCCTTCATGTTCCCTTCATGTTCCCTTTGTTTCCTTCATGTTCCCTTTGTTTCCTTCATGTTTCCTTTGTTTCCTTCATGTTCCCTTTGTTTCCTTAATGTTCCCTTTGTTTCCTTCATGTTCCCTTTGTTTCCTTCATGTTCCCTTTGTTTCCTTCATGTTTCCTTTGTTTCCTTCATGTTTCCTTTGTTTCCTTCATGTTCCCTTTGTTTCCTTCATGTTCCCTTTGTTTCCTTCATGTTTCCTTTGTTTCCTTCATGTTCCCTTTGTTTCCTTCATGTTCCCTTTGTTTCCTTCATGTTTCCTTTGTTTCCTTCATGTTCCCTTTGTTTCCTTCATGTTTCCTTTGTTTCCTTCATGTTCCCTTTGTTTCCTTCATGTTCCCTTCATGTTCCCTTTGTTTCCTTCATGTTCCCTTTGTTTCCTTCATGTTCCCTTTGTTTCCTTCATGTTTCCTTCATGTTTCCTTTGTTTCCTTCATGTTCCCTTTGTTTCCTTCATGTTCCCTTTGTTTCCTTCATGTTCCCTTCACGTTCCCTTTATGTTTCCTTCATGTTCCCTTTGTTTCCTTCATGTTCCCTTTGTTTCCTTCATGTTCCCTTCATGTTCCCTTTATGTTTCCTGCTCTTGAGTCCTGGATATTCGAGGATGTTTGTCTCCAGCTGTATGAATATGAAGCGCTCTGTTGTGCTGTGTGGTTTGTTAAAGGTTAACACAGTTTGATGTTTTGAATACATTTAAAATGTTGTGGAGTATCAAACTCTTTGACGTTTTGTTTTATGAAACAAAATGTGATATTTAGAGATTGGAGTTTGTCTGTAACATGAGGTCTTCTGAAACATGATTTTTTTTTCTGAATAAAGGATTTGATTTATATTTCATATAAAGATTCTTAATTCCTAAACACCAGTAATATTTACATGAAAGAAGAAGAGTGAACTGAAAGTTTGATGAAGCTTTAGACTGTTTTCACCAGTTTTCCAAACCGATCGATCGATCGATGGAGAAAAGAATGGGCAGATGGATCCAGAATGAAAAGCATCATCAGCTGCAGTCCGATACAAACCGGTTCAACATGAGCTCCAGCTCCACCAGCTGCAGCAGCAACATCCTGCTTTACATTAATGCACGAGGAATAATAACCTGATGATAGAATATATAACAGCACAGCAGCCACAGGGACGCTGCACTGCACCGAGTACTTTTACTTTTAATACTTTAAGTTTTTTACACTGTGGTATTAGTACTTTTACATCAGTAAAGGATCTGAACTCTTCCTCTGCTGCTGACAAGGAACATATAATAGCTTTATTTGTATAGCACTTTTCAATACAGGTAACAAAGTGCTGTACAACAATCAATATAAAACACACAAACGTCACACAATAAAAGCATTTTAATAAAAATGTTAAAACAGGGGACTGACTGTGCAAGCCTGAGTGGGGGGGTCCTGACAGCAAAGGCCTTGGAACAGCTAGCAACGCCCTGCCAGAGGGTCTCAGCCGGCGTCCCGGCTCGCAGGGGGTTAAAAGGTCAGAGCTGTAGGGAGGGCGGCCCAAGCCTCGCCCTAAAATCAATCAGGCAGAAATAAACAGGCAGCCAGTGCAAAGATGCTCAAACGGGGGATCTGGTCACATTTTGTTGAGTTAAAAGCCGAGCCGATATAACAGGTGTGTGTTTCAGCTGTTGTTCAGTCAGCAGACTCGGAGTCTCTGCAGCTGCTGCACGTTACACTGACTTTCATTCCAGAAATACTTCAGTAATTTACTGTAACATGTTTGAATCAGCGTCAGTCACACAAAGTCTGAACTGGACGAGAAACATTAACATGAACACGACAGCAGCACAAGCTCACGCACACGGTACAAAAACTCACAAGCTACATGCTGTGATCCACTTTGTTAGCTCTGTGATGAAAGCAGCTGTGTGTCGTTGTGTGTTGTTGTGTGTTGTTGTTGTTGTGTGTTGTTAATGTGTGTTGTTGTTGTGTGTTGTTGATGTGTGTTGTTGTTGTGTCGTTGTGTGTCGTTGTTGTGTGTCGTTGCTGTGTGTTGTTGTGTGTTGTTGTTGTTGTGTGTTGTTGTTGTTGTGTGTTGTTAATGTGTGTTGTTGTTGTGTTGTTGTGTGTTGTTGTTGTTAATGTGTGTTGTTAATGTGTGTTGTTGTGTGTCGTTGTTGTGTGTCGTTGCTGTGTGTTGTTGTGTCGTTGTTGTGTGTCGTTGCTGTGTGTTGTTGTGTTGTTGTGTCGTTGTTGTGTGTTGTTGTGTGTCGTTGCTGTGTGTTGTTGTTGTGTTGTTGCTGTGTGTTGTTGTTGTGTTGTTGCTGTGTGTTGTTGTTGTGTTGTTGTTGTTAATGTGTGTTGTTAATGTGTGTTGTTGTTGTGTTGTTGTGTGTCGTTGTGTGTCGTTGCTGTGTGTTGTTGTATGTTGTTGTGTGTTGTTGTATGTTGTTGTGTGTTGTTGTATGTTGTGTGTCGTTGCTGTGTGTTGTTGTATGTTGTTGTGTGTTGTTGTATGTTGATGTGTGTCGTTGTTGTGTCGTTGTGTGTCGTTGTTGTGTGTCGTTGCTGTGTGTTGTTGTGTGTTGTTGTTGTTGTGTGTTGTTGATGTGTGTTGTTGTTGTGTTGTTGTTAATGTGTGTTGTTGTTGTTGTTGCTGTGTGTTGTTGTGTGTTGTTGTTGTTGTTGTGTGTTGTTGATGTGTGTTGTTGTGTGTTGTTGATGTGTGTTGTTGTTGTGTCGTGTGTCGTTGTTGTGTGTTGTTGCTGTGTGTTGTTGTGTGGTGTTGATGTGTGTTGTTGTTGTGTCGTTGTGTGTCGTTGTTGTGTGTTGTTAATGTGTGTTGTTGTGTGTTGTTGATGTGTGTTGTTAATGTGTGTTGTTGTTGTGTGTTGTTGTTGTGTCGTTGTGTGTCGTTGTTGTGTGTTGTTAATGTGTGTTGTTGTGTGATGTTATTGTGTGTTGTTGTCGTTGTTGTGTCATTGTTGTTATCGTTGTTGTGTCGTTGATGTGTGTTGTTGTTGTGTCGCTGTTGTGTTGTTGCTGTGTGTTGTTGTGTGTTGTTGTTGTTGTGTGTTGTTGATGTGTGTTGTTGTTGTGTTGTTGTTGTGTTGTTGCTGTGTGTTGTTGTGTGTTGTTGATGTGTGTTGTTAATGTGTGTTGTTGTTGTTGTTGCTGTGTGTTGTTGTGTGTTGTTGTTGTTGTTGCTGTGTGTTGTTGTGTGTTGTTGTTGTTGTTGTGTGTTGTTGATGTGTGTTGTTGTGTGTTGTTGATGTGTGTTGTTGTTGTGTCGTGTGTCGTTGTTGTGTGTTGTTGCTGTGTGTTGTTGTGTGGTGTTGATGTGTGTTGTTGTTGTGTCGTTGTGTGTCGTTGTTGTGTGTTGTTAATGTGTGTTGTTGTGTGTTGTTGATGTGTGTTGTTAATGTGTGTTGTTGTTGTGTGTTGTTGTTGTGTCGTTGTTGTGTGTTGTTAATGTGTGTTGTTGTGTGATGTTATTGTGTGTTGTTGTCGTTGTTGTGTCATTGTTGTTATCGTTGTTGTGTCGTTGATGTGTGTTGTTGTTGTGTCGCTGTTGTGATCTTTGATGTGTGTTGTTGTTGTGTCGTTGTGTGTCGTTGTTGTGTGTTGTTGTGTGTTGTGTGTCGTTGTTGTGTGTTGTTGTTGTGTGTCGTTGTGTGTTGTGTGTTGTTGCTGTGTTGTTGTGTGCTGTTGTGTGTCGTTGCTGTGTGTTGTTGTTGTGTTGCTGTTGTGTGTTATTGTTGTGTTGTTGTTGTGTGTCGTTGTTGTGTGTTGTTGTGTGTCGTTGTTGTGTTGTTGTGTGTTGTTGTTGTGTTGTTGTTGTTAATGTGTGTTGTTAATGTGTGTTGTTGTTGTTAATGTGTGTTGTTGTGTTATGTGTCGTTGTTGTGTGTCGTTGCTGTGTTGTTGTATGTTGTTGTGTGTCGTTGCTGTGTGTTGTGTGTCGTTGCTGTGTGTTGTTGTGTGTCGTTGTTGTGTGTTGTTGTGTCGTTGTTGTGTGTTGTTGTGTGTTGTCGTCGTCGTTGTCGCCGTGGTGTTTGCGGGTGCGTTGTGCCTTTAACGGAGCGTGTCAGTAGATAATCTGCAGATCAGCCTCCGCCTCTCAGTCTGACCCAGTTTGATGATCTGTGCTCAGAGTGAAACTGACTCCAGATCAGATCAGCTGGTAAACATCTGCCGTCATCCAGACCGGATTACACTGATCCAGATGTGAGCCAAGAATAAAAAAATGCAAATATTTATTTGTATTTGTTAACTGCAAATCTTATTTTACTTATCTGAATATATATATATATATATATATATATATATATATATATATATTTAATAGCACAATTCTTCTGTTTATGCACGTTTTTATTTCACACTGGAAATGTAAACAAACATGTGTTTGCCAATAAAGCCCCGCCGAACTGATCGACATTGTTCTTTATGTGACAGTGATGAACTGATGTATAAATGATGTGACGCCTGAATGACGTCGTCTGAAGTCATTTTATTGTTTCTTTGTTTGTGTTTCGTGCTGCTCTGCTTTACTTCATTATACATAAATGGATATTTAATTATGCGAATATGCAAATAAATATTCAACAAATAAATAAAACTGGGTGGCTGGCAGTTTTCCTCACCTTAAGATTATTAATATGAGAATTATTTTATGGTCAAATGACGGCATTCAAGCTCCAGAAGAGAGGTGCTACTTTCTTCTTCACTTCCTTAATCTGACGGCTTTAATTACTTTGCACGTTTAATTACTAGAAAGAAAACCTGACGAGCTTATAAAACACAACATTATGAACATTTAATTATTATAATGATCTCCAGCTGAAGCAGCTGCTTCATGCACAATAAGTAAGTAATAACGGGGCCTCTGCCTGTAGGGGGCGCTGTGGGGCTGCCGAGGAGCCGCTGAGCCAGCAGGGGGTCCGGGGGAGGAGGAGGAGGAGGGGGAGGAGGAGTAACCGGACACCGACTCACAGAGCGGCTCCTGGCCGCTCAGAGCGCATCGGAGCCCGGCGGCAGCAGCAACGAGCAGCGGGGCGACGAGCAGAGTCACACCGAGGAACAACAGCTGAGGGACGGCGGAGCTGAGGCGGAGGCTCCGGTCCTCCCTGCCGGACTTTAACTGCTATTAACCCGCTTTCACCTCGCTCTCCCGCCGGTCTGCCGCTCGCTGTGGGGAAATAACGGAGTTACCGTGAAAGTGGGTGAAGTAGCGTCATTAGTCCGCCGCCGGCAGCCTGACAGCCGCCAGCATGAAGAAGAACAACTCCGGGAAACGGGTGAGTGTTAACGGAACCGACACCGGCCCCCGGAGGCTCGTGACGGGCCGTCTTATAACGTTAAACCGAAGCTCGAGGAACAAAAGCCTCCAGGATTAGTTTCAAGCCTTTATTTTGAAGGCGACAGCAGCCGCTAGTTGGCTTAAGACCGCACTTCCGGTTTTCAGAATAAGGGTGTGATTGTGTCGAAGAGCTTTAAAGAAGAAAGGAGATGAATCTAAAGAAAGGAGATGAAATATAAAGAAAGGAGATGAATCTAAAGAAAGGAGATGAATATAAAGAAAGGAGATGAAACTAAAGAAAGGAGATGAATATAAAGAAAGGAGATGAAATGTAAAGAAAGGAGATGAAATGTAAAGAAAGGAGATGAATCTAAAGAAAGGAGATGAATCTAAAGAAAGGAGATGAATCTAAAGAAAGGAGATGAAACTAAAGAAAGGAGATGAAATATAAAGAAAGGAGATGAAATATAAAGAAAGGAGATGAATCTAAAGAAAGGAGATGAATCTAAAGAAAGGAGATGAAATCTAAAGAAAGGAGATGAATCTAAAGAAAGGAGATGAAATATAAAGAAAGGAGATGAATCTAAAGAAAGGAGATGAATATAAAGAAAGGAGATGAAACTAAAGAAAGGAGATGAATATAAAGAAAGGAGATGAAATGTAAAGAAAGGAGATGAATCTAAAGAAAGGAGATGAAACTAAAGAAAGGAGATGAATCTAAAGAAAGGAGATGAATCTAAAGAAAGGAGATGAAACTAAAGAAAGGAGATGAAATATAAAGAAAGGAGATGAAATGTAAAGAAAGGAGATGAAATATAAAGAAAGGAGATGAATCTAAAGAAAGGAGATGAAACTAAAGAAAGGAGATGAAATATAAAGAAAGGAGATGAAATGTAAAGAAAGGAGATGAATCTAAAGAAAGGAGATGAAATATAAAGAAAGGAGATGAATCTAAAGAAAGGAGATGAATATAAAGAAAGGAGATGAAACTAAAGAAAGGAGATGAATATAAAGAAAGGAGATGAAATGTAAAGAAAGGAGATGAATCTAAAGAAAGGAGATGAAACTAAAGAAAGGAGATGAATCTAAAGAAAGGAGATGAATCTAAAGAAAGGAGATGAAACTAAAGAAAGGAGATGAAATATAAAGAAAGGAGATGAAATGTAAAGAAAGGAGATGAAATATAAAGAAAGGAGATGAATCTAAAGAAAGGAGATGAAACTAAAGAAAGGAGATGAAATATAAAGAAAGGAGATGAAATGTAAAGAAAGGAGATGAATCTAAAGAAAGGAGATGAAACTAAAGAAAGGAGATGAAATATAAAGAAAGGAGATGAAATATAAAGAAAGGAGATGAATCTAAAGAAAGGAGATGAAATCTAAAGAAAGGAGATGAATCTAAAGAAAGGAGATGAAATATAAAGAAAGGAGATGAATCTAAAGAAAGGAGATGAATATAAAGAAAGGAGATGAATCTAAAGAAAGGAGATGAATATAAAGAAAGGAGATGAAATGTAAAGAAAGGAGATGAATCTAAAGAAAGGAGATGAAACTAAAGAAAGGAGATGAATCTAAAGAAAGGAGATGAATCTAAAGAAAGGAGATGAAATGTAAAGAAAGGAGATGAAATATAAAGAAAGGAGATGAATCTAAAGAAAGGAGATGAAACTAAAGAAAGGAGATGAAATATAAAGAAAGGAGATGAAATATAAAGAAAGGAGATGAATCTAAAGAAAGGAGATGAATATAAAGAAAGGAGATGAAACTAAAGAAAGGAGATGAATCTAAAGAAAGGAGATGAATATAAAGAAAGGAGATGAAATGTAAAGAAAGGAGATGAAATGTAAAGAAAGGAGATGAAATGTAAAGAAAGGAGATGAATGTAAAGAAAGGAGATGAATCTAAAGAAAGGAGATGAAATCTAAAGAAAGGAGATGAATCTAAAGAAAGGAGATGAAATCTAAAGAAAGGAGATGAATATAAAGAAAGGAGATGAAACTAAAGAAAGGAGATGAATATAAAGAAAGGAGATGAAATGTAAAGAAAGGAGATGAATCTAAAGAAAGGAGATGAAACTAAAGAAAGGAGATGAATCTAAAGAAAGGAGATGAATCTAAAGAAAGGAGATGAAACTAAAGAAAGGAGATGAAATATAAAGAAAGGAGATGAAATGTAAAGAAAGGAGATGAAATATAAAGAAAGGAGATGAATCTAAAGAAAGGAGATGAAACTAAAGAAAGGAGATGAAATATAAAGAAAGGAGATGAAATGTAAAGAAAGGAGATGAATCTAAAGAAAGGAGATGAAACTAAAGAAAGGAGATGAAATATAAAGAAAGGAGATGAAATCTAAAGAAAGGAGATGAATCTAAAGAAAGGAGATGAAATATAAAGAAAGGAGATGAATCTAAAGAAAGGAGATGAATATAAAGAAAGGAGATGAATCTAAAGAAAGGAGATGAATATAAAGAAAGGAGATGAAATGTAAAGAAAGGAGATGAATCTAAAGAAAGGAGATGAAACTAAAGAAAGGAGATGAATCTAAAGAAAGGAGATGAATCTAAAGAAAGGAGATGAAATGTAAAGAAAGGAGATGAAATGTAAAGAAAGGAGATGAAATATAAAGAAAGGAGATGAATCTAAAGAAAGGAGATGAAACTAAAGAAAGGAGATGAAATATAAAGAAAGGAGATGAAATATAAAGAAAGGAGATGAAATGTAAAGAAAGGAGATGAATCTAAAGAAAGGAGATGAAATATAAAGAAAGGAGATGAAATGTAAAGAAAGGAGATGAAATGTTAAGAAAGGAGATGAATCTAAAGAAAGGAGATGAAATATAAAGAAAGGAGATGAAACTAAAGAAAGGAGATGAAACTAAAGAAAGGAGATGAAATATAAAGAAAGGAGATGAAATATAAAGAAAGGAGATGAATCTAAAGAAAGGAGATGAAACTAAAGAAAGGAGATGAAATATAAAGAAAGGAGATGAAATATAAAGAAAGGAGATGAAATGTAAAGAAAGGAGATGAAATGTTAAGAAAGGAGATGAATCTAAAGAAAGGAGATGAATATAAAGAAAGGAGATGAAATGTAAAGAAAGGAGATGAATCTAAAGAAAGGAGATGAAACTAAAGAAAGGAGATGAATCTAAAGAAAGGAGATGAATCTAAAGAAAGGAGATGAAATGTAAAGAAAGGAGATGAAATGTAAAGAAAGGAGATGAAATATAAAGAAAGGAGATGAATCTAAAGAAAGGAGATGAAACTAAAGAAAGGAGATGAAATATAAAGAAAGGAGATGAAATATAAAGAAAGGAGATGAAATGTAAAGAAAGGAGATGAATCTAAAGAAAGGAGATGAAATATAAAGAAAGGAGATGAAATGTAAAGAAAGGAGATGAAATGTTAAGAAAGGAGATGAATCTAAAGAAAGGAGATGAAATATAAAGAAAGGAGATGAAACTAAAGAAAGGAGATGAAACTAAAGAAAGGAGATGAAATATAAAGAAAGGAGATGAAATATAAAGAAAGGAGATGAATCTAAAGAAAGGAGATGAAACTAAAGAAAGGAGATGAAATATAAAGAAAGGAGATGAAATATAAAGAAAGGAGATGAAATGTAAAGAAAGGAGATGAAATGTTAAGAAAGGAGATGAATCTAAAGAAAGGAGATGAAATATAAAGAAAGGAGATGAAACTAAAGAAAGGAGATGAAATATAAAGAAAGGAGATGTGTTGCGGACCGGAGGAGTCTGGGAGAAGGGCTGAGTCCAGCTCCGGTTTCAGGAGACCGGCTGAACTCACCGGACAGCCGTTAACGGCCTTACATAACAAATAATGACACAAACAGGAACTCTGAGTGATCGATACTTCAGAATACAGGCCGATTAGAGGAGTTATGGATCCAGTTTGATGTAAACATGAAGGGTTTGTAAATGTGCTTTAATGAAGATCAGAAGTGCAGTTTAAATGTTGTTTAGTGTGAATCACTGAACAGTGAACAGATTCAGTTTATTAATTATTAATCATTTAGTTATAAAGGTCTGACATTTGGTTTAAACACATTTTTCTACATAAATCATTTAAATCTGTCAGATTCCCTAAAAGCATCAGTGCTAAACGTCTCTGCGTGTAAACAGGTGAGTAAAATACTGAAGAAAGAAAGTAAAACGTGTGGAGTGTTTGTATGAAGTCTGGTGTCTGAAGGCGTCCTCAGGCGGGACGCTGAGGCTGCAGGACCGAGACCCAGACTGAACAACATCAGACTGAAACGCCTTTTATTCTTCACCTCACAGCAACTCTTCATCTTCACTGCGTTTATACATCCGACCTCCAACTACAGCTGCAAATAAAACCAAACCAGCTGATCTGAACCATGTAGAGGTCTGCTGGTTTATATTTTATTATTTCTATTTATAAATTATAATATATATATATATATATACATATCAATCAATCAATCAATCAATCAATCAAACTTTATTTCTACAGCACCTTCCAACAACCGAAGCTGAACCACAGTGCTGTACAACATTAAAAACAAGATAACAAATAATAATAAAAGTACAAACAGGTCAGCAGAGCACATTACAACATTAAGATAAAGAGAAGTGTCGCAGGGCCGCTAAGTGTTAAAGCTATTCTAAATAAGTGGGTTTTAAAAATATATATGTGTATATATATATATATATATATATATATATGAAAATTAAGAAAATTAAAGGACTTTGTTCCAGTTAAACTCTAAAAACTGTTTGACTCGACTGGATCGTGAGTTTTTATTGTGAGATTTGATACAAAGATAAATATAATTCTTTCACAATATTTATTTTGTCCTTATCTTTCAGTCCTGCGTCAAATGTACAAATAAAAAAATAAACTCTTCCTTCACATTAAAACAGTGAGTTTGATTCCCGACTGCAGAGGCTTTCACTACATTTAACTGATAATATAACTGAACATTTTGCTAAATAAAAGATGAGAGAAGATGTTCACGTGTTTCAGCAGGTCGGAAACTGAAATAAATAAAAACAAAATAACTGAAGAAATTACTTTTAAAAGCTACATTATGTAAATTACAGTTCATAAACTCAGTTTGTGCAAATATACGTGTGTAGAAACAAGAAGTCAAATTGTGCAATAAATGATACATAAAATATTAATATTAACTAATGCAATTAATTAAATCATTTTAAACTCAGTATTTTGTATTATTATTTAATTAAAGTTTATATTTATTTCATTTGTATTTGTTTATTTTATACATATTTTATTTTTTTAATCATTCAGTTTATGTGTTAATTTACTGACACTTTGTTTAAAATCACCTGATAAAGTTTCCTCTTACCTGACGAACTCTCCCGTTATTCTCTTCAGCAATAAAACGGAGCCTTTTTGTTGAGAATTTGGTAAAAGTAAAAACTAAAATCTCACTTTGATAAATTGTAAATGTTGCTGACGACTGAAGAGACAGAAGAAGAAGCTTGTTACAGTAACAAAGCTGTGTAGAAGATTGTTCACCTGCTCCGACGCCGCTCCTCTGACAGCTTCCTGTTTCCTGTTTCCTGTTCAGGGTCCGCAGGACTCCGCGCAGCAGCACGCTCAGCCCGATAAGGTCGGCTGGATCCGGAAGTTCTGCGGGAAAGGGATCTTCAGAGAGATCTGGAAGAACCGGTTCGTGGTTCTGAGGGGAGATCAGCTGTTCATCTGTGAGAAAGAGGTGAGTCGGGGGGGGCGGGGCCTACAGGTGAATGACACCTGCCACTCAGTTAGCTCGTTGATTACTACTGATAAAAGAAAACTGATACACAACAATAATAATAAAGTTTAAACTTCAAACACGATCTGGTTCCAGTTCCATCTCTTTATAAACTCGATGTCTTTGTTTATCAGTTTCGTGTTAGACAAGGAACCCAATAATAAAACAAATCAATAGATTCATCAATAACAAACATATTGTTAGTTGCGACCGTTACTGCTGAGTACATCAGAGTACTCTGTGTAGTATTTGTCGTGTTCCTCAGTGTTCTGTTGTTGTTTTGGTTCTGACTGGAAGCAGAAAGTTTCTCTTCCACTTTCTACAGCGTCGTTCTGCAGGAGTCGAGTTTCAGTCTGAGCTGCAGACACACGGAGAGCTCCGGTTTCACTGCTGCACCAAAGACAGGCCGGAACGTCCTCATAGAACCTTTATCAGCTACAGAACGTCATGTTAGAACCTTTATCAGCTACAGAACATCATGTTAAAACCTTTATCAGCTACAGAACAATCTGGTAGAACCTTTATCAGCTACAGAACATCATGTTAGAACCTTTATCAGCTACAGAACATCATGTTAGAACCTTTATCAGCTACAGAACGTCATGTTAGAACCTTTATCAGCTACAGAACATCATGTTAAAACCTTTATCAGCTACAGAACAATCTGGTAGAACCTTTATCAGCTACAGAACATCATGTTAGAACCTTTATCAGCTACAGAACATCATGTTAAAACCTTTATCAGCTACAGAACAATCTGGTAGAACCTTTATCAGCTACAGAACATCATGTTAGAACCTTTATCAGCTACAGAACGTCATGTTAGAACCTTTATCAGCTACAGAACATCATGTTAAAACCTTTATCAGCTACAGAACAATCTGGTAGAACCTTTATCAGCTACAGAACATCATGTTAGAACCTTTATCAGCTACAGAACATCATGTTAGAACCTTTATCAGCTACAGAACGTCATGTTAGAACCTTTATCAGCTACAGAACAATCTGGTAGAACCTTTATCAGCTACAGAACATCATGTTAGAACCTTTATCAGCTACAGAACATCATGTTAAAACCTTTATCAGCTACAGAACAATCTGGTAGAACCTTTATCAGCTACAGAACGTCATGTTAGAACCTTTATCAGCTACAGAACAATCTGGTAGAACCTTTATCAGCTACAGAACATCATGTTAGAACCTTTATCAGCTACAGAACAATCTGGTAGAACCTTTATCAGCTACAGAACATCATGTTAGAACCTTTATCAGCTACAGAACAATCTGGTAGAACCTTTATCAGCTACAGAACATCATGTTAGAACCTTTATCAGCTACAGAACAATCTGGTAGAACCTTTATCAGCTACAGAACATCATGTTAGAACCTTTATCAGCTACAGAACGTCATGTTAGAACCTTTATCAGCTACAGAACAATCTGGTAGAACCTTTATCAGCTACAGAACATCATGTTAGAACCTTTATCAGCTACAGAACGTCATGTTAGAACCTTTATCAGCTACAGAACAATCTGGTAGAACCTTTATCAGCTACAGAACATCATGTTAGAACCTTTATCAGCTACAGAACGTCATGTTAGAACCTTTATCAGCTACAGAACAATCTGGTAGAACCTTTATCAGCTACAGAACATCATGTTAGAACCTTTATCAGCTACAGAACAATCTGGTAGAACCTTTATCAGCTACAGAACATCATGTTAGAACCTTTATCAGCTACAGAACGTCATGTTAGAACCTTTATCAGCTACAGAACATCATGTTAAAACCTTTATCAGCTACAGAACATCATGTTAGAACCTTTATCAGCTACAGAACGTCATGTTAGAACCTTTATCAGCTACAGGACATCATGTTAAAACCTTTATCAGCTACAGAACAATCTGGTAGAACCTTTATCAGCCACAGAACGTCATGTTAGAACCTTAATCAGCCACAGAACATCATGTTAGAACCTTTATCAGCTACAGAACAATCTGGTAGAACCTTTATCAGCTACAGAACATCATGTTAAAACCTTTATCAGCTACAGAACGTCATGTTAGAACCTTTATCAGCTACAGAACATCATGTTAGAACCTTTATACATTAATGGTTTCTTTGTTAGATACCATTACTAATTGCAGAATGTCTTACCAGAGCTTTGCTTCACTAATGTCCTGTTAGAACCAGGCATCGCCATGTAGAACCTTTTTAACTAGAGAATGTTCTCAGTCAATCAATCAGCAAACAACGTATGAAAACTTAGCAAACAGGGAACATCATGCTACATCCTGTATAACCTTTACTAAAGGAACATCCTTTTGACAGCGGACATCCTGTTAGAAACAGTTTCCCCCTGCTTCCAGTCTTTGTGCTAAGCTAGGCTAACAGTTTCCCCCTGCTTCCAGTCTTTGTGCTAAGCTAGGCTAACAGTTTCCCCCTGCTTCCAGTCTTTGTGCTAAGCTAGGCTAACAGTTTCCCCCTGCTTCCAGTCTTTGTGCTAAGCTAGGGGTTGGACACACGGAGATGAAACTGATCTGACTCTGAAGACAGAGAACCGGAGACTTTAATAGGAAGAACAGAGGTTCTCCCCTGAGGAACCCCAGATGTTACTGCAGACAGAACAGGAGGATTTATCTAAACGACTGTTGCTTTAAAGGACTGTCGAGAGCTGATGGCTGACAGAGTTGTGGATTTTAAATTCATCATTTCTCTCTGGAACTGAAACCGTTTTGTGGTGAAACCATCGCATCTCTAAAACTGTTTCAGGAAGTGTAGATGAGTTCGGTTACACGACATCACGAAGCCACGGTGATTCAGAGCGCTGACACTGTGTTCAGGTTCTGTATGTGGCCTGACATTTAGTTTTATTTAAATTATTTATTATTAAAATTCATTTACATTTTTTAAAGACTCTTGGTAGGTTACACGTTTCCTCCTACACTTTTAATGCTACCAAGACGATTCGTGACATCACAGTCTGTAATTCATTACCGCCTGACGCAGAAGTGTTTTACCAGTGAGACTGTTCAGACTGCAGGCGAATCAGATTTGTTTTTCAAATCAGATCTTTAAGGCAGACTCTGTTATCTGCAAGTGATCAGGTCGGACTTGTGTGTCCAGACGTCGCCAACCTGTCTGCGAAGGCTGGCTCGCCCGTCAAACCGTCGCGCCCCAGCAGACGGTTTATTTCGGCGTCCGTCCACAGACCGCTGCTGTCCGCGTCGTCCGCGGCACCGCCCGGCT
>NC_058050.1:466533-469033 GCF_020085105.1 Siniperca chuatsi
ATAAGATATATTTATATATTATGATACAAACCAGCGCCAAAGCCTCGCGTCTGAGAAGCTGAACCATCACATATTTGGAACAATTAATCAAAATATCTAAATAGTTGCAGATTATTTTTCTTTCAGTCAACAAGTCAAATCAATTTTATTTATATATCCAAATATCAAAAATCACAAATCTGCCTCGAGGATCTTTGCAGCAGACGACACCTTCTGTCCTCAGACCCTCGAGTCCGATAAAGACTCCCCAAAACCCGTCTGACGGCCGAAAGGGAAGAAGCTGATCGAGCTCTGCTGTTCAGCGAAGCCGCGGCGGCGAACGACGTTCCGGGAACCTGTTGGTTCTCTGTTAGCTAACAAACTGCGTTAGCTAACACACAGCGTTAGCTAACACACAGCGTTAGCTAACACACAGCGTTAGCTAACGTGTCGCTAACTGTTGAGCTAACAGCGTTACATTTTCAGACTCTAAACAAAACTAATAAAGTTTTAAATTCAAATAAATCCCTTCTGGTTTTCGTGGATTTGATGCTCACGTCGGATTCAGGTCGGGCAGGTTCGGCTGTTCGCAAAATAACAAAGATATTTATGAATATTAATGAAAGTATTCACATGGATCAATAATTACGGAGCACAACTGCTCTTTAAAGATACAAACGTTTATTTAACCTCAGCACTGATTAATAATCAATAACTTCAGCCAACAACCACATTCATCTAATCTAAACACAATCAGCAGGGGGGGTGTGTGTGTGTGTGTACAGGTGTGTGTGTGTGTACAGGTGTGTGTGTGTGTGTGTGTACAGGTGTGTGTGTGTGTAAAGGTGTGTGTGTGTAAAGGTGCGTGTGTGTGTGTACAGGTGTGTGTGTGTGTGTGTGTGTGTGTGTGTGTGTACAGGTGTGTGTGTGTGTGTGTGTACAGGTGTGTGTGTGTGTAAAGGTGTGTGTGTGTAAAGGTGCGTGTGTGTGTGTACAGGTGTGTGTGTGTGCGTGTGTGTGTGTGCATGTGTGTACAGGTGTGTGTGTCAGCGGAGAGGAAGCGGTCAGGTACAGCAGCAGCCGTGTTGCTGGACTTTGGTCTGATGAAGCTGTTAGCTTCCCCAGCGGCTAATGCTAACACAGATTAGCAGCCCGGCGCCGTGGTAACGACACACGATGCGACGCGCTGAGGACGGAAACGGCGGCCCGTTACTTTCCACGATAAAACAAAAACGCTATTCACAGCAGTGAAGCTCCGATGTTATAAACATCTCCGGTGGCGCTCGGCAGCGGCGTGAGGCGCGGCGTGACGCACGGCGTCGGTTCCCAGCAAAGGGAAGCAGCAGTCGACTTTACGGCGTTTTCCTCCGTGAAGAAAGCGGTAAATCTGTGGCGATCGTCGAGCGGAGCACCGATCACGGTTATCGATCGGGTCCAGGCGTGTTTCAGCGAACACGAAGTCTGTCGCTCGTCCAGAGAGTGTCCTGAAGCGACCGAGGTCCCGGCGGACAGACGGCGAACGCTGGGCTTTATAGAGGTGATGACGTCATAGCTGTGCTCAAACGCTCACGTCTGCGTGTGAAATAACGGTTTTCCAGTGAAGCCTCGTAGCGAAGGCTGTGGGCGCCGCCTCCACCCGTGGAGACTGCAGGTGTAGCGACACCGCTTGCAGGTAATGTTTGTTTTTATTCGCCCGCTCACACGCAGCGTTTCACCCTTCCACCCAGGAAGTAGCTTCAATATGACGAAGCTCAGCTGTGAACAGGTCAGAGGTCACCGACTGCACCTCATTATGTAACTGATTATTGATTATTGGACTGATGCAGGCAGAGTGACATCAGCACGAAGACTTATTACAGCCTGAGGGGACGACTGACACACACACACACACACACACACGCACACGTACACACACACACACACACACACACACACACACACACACACACACGTACACACACACACACAGCTGTATTCATTCATATCTTTGTGTGTGTCGTCACGACAACTAATCTAATCTGTGTGTGTGTGTGTGTGTGTGTGTGGTGGGCGTGGCCTCTCTCCCAGGAAGTCTCAGTTTAAAGCTGGTTAATAATGGAGGCTGTTTCCATGGAGATTAATGAGCTGAAGTTCACCTGCAGAACAGAGACGCTAACACCTGCTGTGTGTGTGTGTTAGTGTGTGTGTGTGTGTGTTAGTGTGTGAGTGTGTGTGTGAGTGTGTGTGAGTGTGTGTGTGTGTTAGTGTGTGTGTGTGTGTGTTAGTGTGTGTGTGTGTGTGAGTGTGTGTGAGTGTGTGTGTGAGAGAGATTATCAATATTATCTCGGCCAAAATCTTTTGTGATTGACGATATTTTCCCGATGACAATTTTATTCATTTCAGTTTTATTTGTTTAGCAGCGCTTCACAACAGCAGTTCCGCTGCAGAGGCCGTCCTCGCTGACTGTAAGACAACAAGTTGTTTCAGCTGTTTTTCTGTTTAAATGTCTGGAAACGAGTCTCATTCTACTGGATTTGACTGG
>NC_058050.1:474033-481533 GCF_020085105.1 Siniperca chuatsi
CTCAGGTAGACAAGGAGTCTACCTGAGTATCTGTTGATTAGCTAGTTTCACCTGAAACTGACCTAATAGTTTCCATGATGGCCCAGTAATCAGTAATCAGGCCTATTGTTTTCTGGCTGCACCTCCCTCATCACTGTTCAGTACCTGATTAGCATGTGATTGGCTTGACCACGGTGTTAACACACTGTGGTAAACTTTGGGCAGATTGAATCTCAGACCACCATTTCTGTTCAAAGAGGAGTTTTCTTTTTTCACAAAAATGGCTTCTTTGACTCCTCTTTCAAACCAACTCTTCTCTCTACTTAGACTCTTCACCTCGCTGTCTTCAAATGTGCGGTTTGTAGCTTTCAGATGCAAACGCACGGCGCTCAGGTAGACTCCTTCCTGAGGGCGGGGCTTATGTAACAGAGTAGCTTAAATTTCTAGTTCCCGTCCCATTTTTTCACAATTGAGAACGACTTCCGGATGGGAGCCGAAACGTCTTGATTCTGAAAACAGTGTCCAGACGACTACGACTGAAACCTTTTCTCCGATAGAACGCTCCTGGACGAATGAGGGACGACACCGTCTTCGTTCTGGACGGACGTCAGAGACGATGACGTCCTCTGGACGGGTTGGGTTGTGACTCTGAGACGGAGATTTCTGACTCAAACTGCAGCAATCTGTCTCTGTTTTAAAGTATCTGAATCAAACTACAATAACTAAACTTGCTGTTGTCTTTACACCTGCACGCACCTGTCCCGTTCAGCTCACGCAGCGTCTCTGCGCTTGTTAAATAGACCTGGAGCTCTGGTGGACCTGAATGACGCTGAGATGTCTGACATGTTCTACATGTTCCTGTAACTGTGACGTTCAGTCAACAACCTTCGCCTTTTCCACCCGTCAATACTCCGATCAATACTCCGATCAATACCCTTTCTCTCTCTCGCACACAGTGTTCCAGGCTGAAAGAAAGCCTCTCATGAACTAGCGCCACAGTCGTGTCGTAGTGATGTTGTGGTGTTTTTCCAGGGAGTCCTGGAAAAGTCTTGAAATGTACTTGCTGCCTTTTCTGTGACGTCTCACCTGAGCGCTGCCTGTGCTGCTGACAGGTGACAGTGGAAGACTCTCAGCTGGCTCACCTGACCCGGGACCGAGTGAAGATTCCTCACAACCGCCGACTGCCGACCAGAGGTCACCTGCTGGCTGTGGTCAGTCTGATCCTCCACCTCCTCCTCCACCTCCTTCATCACCTCCTCCTTCATCTCCATCTCCTCCTTCATCTCCACCTCCTTCACCTCCTTCTCTTCCTCCTCCTTCATCACCTCCTCCTCCTTCATCTCCTTCTCTTCCTCCTTCATCTCCTCCTCTTCCTCCTCCTTCACCTCCTTCTCTTCCTCCTCCTTCATCTCCATCTCCTCCTTCATCACCTCCTCCTCCTTCATCTCCTCTTCACCTCCTCCTCCTCCTTAATCTCCTCCTCTTCCTCCTTCACCTCCTCTTCACCTCCTCCTCCTCCTTCATCTCCTCCTCTTCACCTCCTTCTCTTCCTCCTCCTTCACCTCCTCTTCCTCCTCCTCCCCCACCTCTTCCTCCTCCTTCACCTCCTCTTCCTCCTCCTTCACCTCCTCCTCAATCTCCTCCTCTTCCTCCTTCACCTCCTCTTCACCTCCTCCTCCTTCATCTCCTCTTCACCTCCTCCTCCTCCATCATCTCCTCCTCTTCACCTCCTTCTCTTCCTCCTCCTTCACCTCCTCCTCCCCCCACCTCTTCCTCCTTCACCTCCTCTTCACCTCCTCCTCCTCCTCCTCCTCCTGTTATTATTTTTTTAAAATAATATTTGCGAATGCATTTTGACAAGTAATAAATTGTAATTGTGAGGAATAAACATCTTAACTGCCGATATCTCGAATTCAAGTTAGAACAAGTTATAATTCAAACTGAAACCGATCTCAGCTTGAGGTCCACTTACTCGCTTGTTCTGGAGCTTTTGACCGAATCACATGGTCTTCATCAGGATTTGCTCAGCTGTCATTGAAATGCAGATGGTCAAACACGTTTACGACTTCTTCATGTTGAAAAGTTGAGCAGTTTCTAATTCTCAACCTTAAAAACAGCAGCTGACAGAACAATCTCAACTCAAGGTCCACTTACTCATTTGTTCTGGAGCTTTTGACCGTATCACACAGTCCTCCCGGTCCTCTAAAGTCAACCTGGATGATAAGTCCTAGAATTGCTCCAAACGATGTAAAGTTTGAACATCTACATCAAACTGAATCTGCTGATGAAGACCATGTGATACTGTCAAAAGCTCAGGCAAGTAAGTGGACCTTGAGTTGAGATTGTTTTGTCAACAGCTCGTTGAGGTGAAAAATGAGCTTCCATGTTCCTCTCTGTCCGTTAGGCCTCCACCTCCTCCTCAGACGGGATGCTGACTCTGGATCTGATCCAGGAGGAGGACGCTCTGTCTCCTCAGGGAGCCGACGGCTGCGACACCTTCAGGGTCGACTTGGACAAGTCCCACCTCAGCCCGGACTGTCCCAGGTCCAAAACTGACGGCGCTCTCTCTGCCAGGACCGCAGAGGCTTCTGAGAAATCCCAGAGCCTTCCCCGCGGGGTGGCGGTGGTGTGGGAGCAGACGGGCCCCGCCCAAACCCCCCAGCCTGGAAATCGCCTGACGACGGCGGAGAAAAACCGCTGCGCCTCAATGGACGAGATCCTGACGCACTCAGAGATTAAAGCTGCAAAGAACAAGACGACGTCCCGTTCACCAGCGTCCACGCCGAGTGGCATATCGGCGCCCGTCAGCCAGCTGCAGGAGCTGATCAGCCAGAAGCTGGAGAAGACGGAGCGGCTGCTGACGGAGGTGCGGGGGGAGGCCGAGGAGCGAGGGAAGATGAAGGGGAAGGAGTCGACTGAAGGAGCGCGAGCTGAAGCTGAGAGACTCCTGAAGGAGGCGACGGCGGCCTGGAGCCAGGCCCAGGAGGTGCTGGAGGAGGTGAAGGAGCTGAGGGTGTTGTACCAACAGCTGGACTCCTCCGCCCCCATCACCCCCTCCAACGGCACCAAACTAAACCCGGACCGCAAGAGCCCGATGTGAGCCACATGGTACTAACTTGTTCTGGTACGAACTGGTTCAGATCGTTCCAGTCCAGGTAAAGCCACGAAGCTGAACACAGCGTCTGCTTCTGCTTCTGCTTGCTGGACTTCAGACGAAGCTGCTGAGAACTGGATCAACCACTTTTAAATTATTTGGGAAAATTCAGGTTTTGATTTTCAGGACTGTCCTGCTGACTGATGCAACTCAGTGCTCAGGTACACGAAGCGTCTTCAGTAAACATCTTCCTCACAAAACCAGAATGTAGCATAAATTTAACTTAAACACTTTTCCAGGTTTTGAAAATCCCTTAAAGTCTCTTTTTCATTACACAATGAAACCTTTGGTACCTTTAAAGAAAACTTATCTGATGTCTCTCATCAAAGTGAATGAAAATGTGCCAAGACGAGAGTTCAGAGACGAGAAAAACTCTGTGGATACTTGATCTTGTCTGTCATTTCTGTCCACATCCATCACTTTGGATCCTTTTGATTTTGCTTTATGAATATTCATGTAACACTTGTTGGAGATGTGTTGAAATCTAAACAAGATTAACTTTTATGCAGCTGGACATGAAGATGAGACAGTTGCCGGTACGAAGGAGGGGAAATATTGTATGAAGGTGAACTGTAATAACTCTGCTGATCCTCCGACTTTCCATCTAGCGCCACCATCAGGTTGACATGTTAACGCGTCCGACACTTTGGTTTCTGACAGAATACCTGCAGAGCTGCTGGCATTCCCATCAGCCTCAGCTGCACTCTGTGTTTACTGCTAACTGGCTAATGTTAGCATGCTAACACCTTAAAATAAGATGGTGAACTTGGTAAAAAATTATACCTGCTAAACATCAGCATGTTAGCATTGTCATTGTGAGCAAGTTAGCATGCTAGCATTTAGTTCAGTACAGAGCTGCTAGCATGACTGGTTTCATTCTTCACACACGTTCTTGTTACTTTTCACGTGAGACCGTATGAAGGTCCTGTTCAGGTCGAGTTTTGCTAGAAAAGAGCTAGTTTGTGAAGGCGTTCATGGTGTTATACGTCGTACGAACTACTTTGTTTGAAATTTAAAACCTACACGGCTGGGGAACCCAAGCACATACTATGCACGCTGAGTGAAGAAGCTACAGCATCTTCCATTCTCCAAACCGTCCGGAGCCAGTTCACCTCGGACACTTCTTCTTTCTGAATGTGAATGTTTTCTGAGAAACACTGGAGGCTGCAGGAGGCAACGATGAACCAACAGCCTCCAGTCGCAGCTGGAAACTCAGCGACTCAGGCAGAAATGTTTGACAAGAACTGCACTGATTCTCACAATGTTTGAATCCAACCCTCACAAAACCTAAAACATACTTGAGTAGACCCAACAACACCATATCTCAGAGTCTTTGATTGTTCGTCTCTACAGACCAGGACCAGCTGCACTCTGCTCGAGCTGCTAACAAAGCTAACAATTACACAAAAACTAAATCTAAAACTAAAGAACAAGTCAAACCGAAACTTTGATTAACAGAAGTCATAATTAGAATGAAAACGATGAAAATAAGAAAAACAACTGGCTAACAAGCATGATAGTGCAGTTATCAACAAGAGGGGAAAGTTACGCTAAGTTTAGCTGACTCATCATGGACAAACTCATAGCTGTTGGTGGAAAGCTGTTTTCTGTCATTCTTACCTTGAACCTCTGTAGCTGATGAGCTAAGCAAGCTAACGTTAATTAGCTGGCATTAGCTAACTAATGCTGATATAGCATCCTGGCTACAGGAAACAGGATGCTGCTATCTTGCTGTTATACTAGCTAGCTAGAGTTTTTAAAATATCAGTTAACATGCAGTGAGCTAATGCTAATCTTTTTAGGGCTGCAGCTAATGATTATTTTCAGTTAATCCCAATTAGTCCCAATACATTTAATAATCATTTAGTTTAAAATGAAAATTGTTAAACCCCAAACTTCCCAGAGGTCACATCTTTAGCTCAAGTTTTTGTTTTACTAATAGTTTCACTAAACTGTTACTGTCGTGTCACAGTTTGTGGGTTAAGGAAGGTTAGCTAACATTTAACTAGCTAAGAAGGGGTACCTTGTTACCAGCTAAACTTCAGGAGGTGAGACTGACTTGGTTCCAGCTGAGACATGTTTAGTGAAGTGGGATCAACAACATGTTCATAAAGTAGAAGCTACGTGATAGCTTTGAAGCGCTAACATCAGCTAGCAAGCTAATTTTAGCTGACTCATCATGTACAAATTCATAGTCTGGGTGATTGTTTAAAGCTGTTTTCAGTCATTCCCAACACCCTGAACCTGTCTAGCTGATGAGCTAAGGGAGCTAATAGCTGGAGAGCTAACATTAATTACTGATGTTAGCTAGCTAATGTTGATATAGCATCCTGGCTACAGGAAACCATACCGCTGTAGTGCTGCTACTGAGGTTTTAATAAATGTCAGTGAACCTGCGCTGAGCTAATGCTAAACTGTTGAGGGCTGCTACTAACAATTATTTTCACTGTTGATTAAAGTTTTACATAATATCTTAATTTTTTACTTGCTAACGCATCGTTTGTTTAACCACCACTATTTTTTATTTTTCTGGAAATAAGCCTCCAAAACGTCCCGATCCTGTTGAGAGGAACAATCACGAAACTCGCTGAAGATAAAGAGACAAACGTCGTGTAACTGGATGAAATGAACTGGAAAACGCGACTGTAATTAAATTTCTTATTGACCTTCTAGCGAAGTCACGCGGCTGCTGATGGACAGATGTTAAACTGGAATCAAACATTTGCACTGAAACATCCTGACACTCGACCACACGTGCAGTTTAATACAATCAGAGTTTTACGGAGAAAAGTTTATTTTTTTAAACAAGATTCAGACTTTTGTACTTTAGTTGTTGCTGGCTGGACTTGAACTGGTTTCTGTGCTGTGTTGGGAGACGAAGTGTGACGGAGCAATAAGAAAGTAAAGGACATCACACCGAAGACGATGTGAAGGGACAAACAAACCCAAATCTCCGCCTGCTTTTATTGATTTAACCAGATTCACCGACATCAAGAACTCAATCTGAATTTGTAATGAAAGAAAACACAAACAGAAGATTATTTTTAAAGTCTAGAGTTTTTTTTGTAAATTTGCATTTTAAAAGTTAAATAACTCACAACGTGTCGTCGTGTTTCTGCTCATATGTAAAAAGTTAAACGTGCCTGCGGTGTTTTTGACCTCTGTTGGCGCTGTTTCCAATGCGAGCGGCATCAATCGAAGAAATGTTGAACTGTAACTTTAAACACGAAGCGTTCAGAGAAGAAAACTCTCAGATGTCGGTGAATTTGGTGAACTGAGGCTCAGGTTTGGTCTCGGGCCGGTTTCGTCAGACCCGGCAGGTTTTGGGACTACTCCTTTGTCTCCTGCTAACGAACACGTTAACGTTCAACACGTCTTCCTGTTTTAATCGTTTGATCTTCCCTGTTTGTTTTATTAAATGATGTTTCTGTGTCACCGAGCAGCTGCTGTAGCCTTAAACCCAGAGGGGATGATGGGAGATGTAGTCCAGTAGTGATGTAAAGCTGGCGCTGTGAGTCCTGATCAGTTCATGTGCTAAAATAAAACCTGCAAGCTGAACCTGGATCAGTGCTGTGTCATTAAACTGTTAACAAGGAGTCCTGCGGGCTTTAATCAGACCGCCGACACTGCGTGCTGGCGTTGCTAGGCGACCTGAACTGACACTCGGCTGAGATGAACAACAGTTCTCACCTGCAGACAGAACAGACTCACCTGTGTGTTTGTAGACAGTCTGCTGTTTTTATATATCTTTCTAACGTGTCGCTCCGTCTCTCAGCGCCGTCTCACTTCCTGTCTGCGGCTCTCAGCTGCGAGCCCATTGGTTCCTGCTGAAGACCTTTAAAAACACAGATCTGTAGTTTCCTGTTTAAAAAGGCTCAGTAGTTTCCTCAAACAGCTGCTCGCTGTAGTTTCTATCAGACCAACAGCAGGAAACAGAGCATCTGTTGGGGACTATTTCCAGCGGCGGATGAATCCACATGGTGAGAACCTGCAGCTCACCGAGAACACACACACTATACACAGTACACACACAGTATATATACAGTACACACAAAGTACACAGTGTATATATAGTGCACACACAGTACACAGTACACACACAGTACACACACACTATACACAGTACACACACAGTACACAAAAAGTACACACACACTATACACAGTACACACACAGTACACAAAAAGTACACAGTGTATATATAGTACACACACAGTACACAAAAAGTACACACACACTATACACAGTACACACACAGTACACACACAGACAGTATATACACAGTACACACAAAGTACACAGTGTATATATAGTACACACACAGTACACAGTACACACACACTATACACAGTACACACACAGTACAC
>NC_058050.1:484033-536533 GCF_020085105.1 Siniperca chuatsi
TCATATTATAAAAGACAAAAATCTTCCCAGAGTGCACTGCTGTCAGAAGCATCCAATCAGAGAGCTTCAGACTCATTTTAATCAAATCACCTCTGGATCGATTTTTGGATCAATTCAGAAAAAACTCTGATGTCACAGTGCTGGATAGAAGTGTCTCCGTAGCAACAGCTGCTGAGGCTCATGGGTAGTGTAGTCTTTCGAGTCACAGACCAGCCTACAGGTGGTGACCTGCTGACCTGAAGTGAAGTCAGAGTTTAAAATCAGATCAATAATCAATAAAACTAAGAGATCAAACACCCAGAGGTGGAGGAAGTACTCCGGTGATTTACTCAAGTAAAGAACGCAGCGCGAGGCGTTCAGGCGTCTACGGGCTGCGTAACGCCGTGTTCACATTACCGTGTTTGTAACTTTGACCCGAGCTGCTCAGCCAATCGCTGCTGGCGCTGTACGATAAACTGACCTCAGATCAGAGCGGACAGAAAGACGCAGCTTCAGGTTTGCTACGGAAACCTACGACACGTAGCGAACGTCTGTTAGCAACGTTAGCATGGCAGCTAGCAGCAGGAGCTGCCGACACGCCGACGACCTACGCTCGCTACTGCACCTGAACGCATCAATCACAACACCGGACAGCAGAGTTCAGCCTGAACACTTCCTGTTCGTCAGCTGATCTGTGACCTGATCACATGTTACAGGGTTAACCATGACATCATCAGTCACATGACGGGGATAAACGTGGAACTAGTTTCCCCAGGTGTGTTTGAGAACTGATCCTGAACCTGTCTGTCTTCGGCTCTGAGGCGGCGTCCGGCCGGCGGGGTCAGAAGTCACGGGGGGGGAGGGGGGGTTATTCATCGTCGTCGTCGTCACCTTCATCCTCTGCATCTCTCTTCCTCTTCTCCCCCTGAACCCCCGCGGCGTCCGCATCTGAGACGCAAAGAGGTTTTTCAAATTAAAGCGACTCTTCAACGTATCACTGAAACCTGAGACTTTCAGAATAAAAGTCACAACACTGAAAGTTTAAAAAAGTCACAATATTACAAGAAAGTTGCAAAAAGAAATTACTTCAACAATAAAACCATGATTTTACGACAAAAACCAAATGACAAAGGCATAAAATTTAGAGATTTTGTAAACGCAGGCGCTGTGATGTAATCGCTGTGATGCAATCGCCGGCGCTGTGATGTAATCGCTGTGATGCAATCGCAGGTGATAACAGTAATCTAGTCGACCAAAGACCGGATGGTTTGTTCATCCGGAGGGAAACCGCAGCAGCTGCAGTGCAAACGAGGAGCGCAAATATAAAATATACACAACACATCGTCACCACAAGGTCCATTTAGTAGCTTTTGATCAGGTCACATGATCTTCCTCGGCAGATTTCTGTTTTTCCGATCATCTTCAGGACGAACCCACTAACAACGCCGTCTGCTGAGGAAGACCATGTGACCACACACACACACACACTTCAATGTTTCATCCTGCAGTCGGGTTTAAAACTAACTAAACACAAACCTCCATCTTCCTCCTCCTCCTCCTCCTCTTCCTCATCCTCTTCAACATAGTCTCCGTCATCTTCTTCATCCTGAGACGAAGAACAAACGTCAGTGAAACAACACAAACAGTCGACAGCCGCTCTGCGTTACACATCGCCTGCCGCAGGCTCACCTGGATCCCCTCCTTCATCAGGTACGACAGGCCGACCTCGTCCTCGTCGCCTTCAGAGCCTTCCTCGTCATCCTCGTCCTCCTCGTCCTCATCTCCAGGTGGGCCGGCTTCATCGTCATCGTCTGGAACAAAATGGCGGCCAAACTTTTTAACGTTTATGACAAACGCAGGTAAAGTCTGAATTCTGTGTCGTGTGTTTCAGACTGAAGGGAATCGCTGCGGTCTGATGTTCACTTCTTCATCATCATCATCATCATCGTCCTCGTGTTACACGCTCAGTCATACGCGTCTGTGTGTCTTTAAAGGTTTGGCTCGAATTAACAGTGACTTTCCCTTCAGTCCGTCAACGCGACACGGTTAACTTAAACACGTGGATCGACATGCGGCGCGAGGCGGTTTAAAACGCGGCCCCGCCTCTAATCCGAGCAGCCTGTAGTTTAAGTGTCGTGCAGCGGCGGAGCCTCACCGTTGTCGGCCTCCGAGTCGGGCACCTCGTTGTCCTCCTGGTCGTATCCGTCCAGATACGTGAGCTGAGGCAGCAGCTCGAAGACGCCCTCCCTGTAGTCGTCCAGCGTGGACACTTCACAGCTGTACAGGTCCAGACTCTTCAGGTTCTTCAGGTTTTGCTGCGGACGAGAGGATGAGTGAGGTCAGCACACCTGGACGTTCGCTGCGAATCAGCTGCGAGCTCTGAGCCGCCGCCGGAGACCAGATCAAGCTGCTGTTAACAAAAAGCGGCTCGTGTTGTGAAAATCCCGGTTTGAGCGAGTCCGGTCCGGTTTACGTCAGAGCTGCAGATATTTAACACATGAATCAATATTAGAGTCCACCGGGTCGCCGCTGGATCAGCAGCACCTTACACCGTCAGACGCCTCCAGCACGCTGTGTTGAAAAGCAAAGTACAACACAAACTTACAGGCTGAGAGTAAAACTGCACTTCAGTCCGAACCTGGCCAGGCCCGGGACCAGGACCGGGACCAGGAGCAGGACCAGGAGAGTCAGGAGGGAGGGACCAGTTCAAACTTATTTTAACCTCCTTTATGAAACTGAAAATAAGCCGGACTTACGGACATAAGCCTGGTTTAACTGCTGGTCCGGTTTTAGGAAACACCTCTCGGGACACGCTGCTGACCTGCAGACTGAGGAAACCTGATGCGGGACAGGGTCCTCAAACCTTACCATGAACACACGGTTTGTCTGGCGTCACACAAGTTGCCAGATCGTCTATGAAACACAACTCACCTGTCTCCGCAACCTGGCAACCCAGACCTCGATCCCGATCCAACAGAGTCAGCTGTTGACAAAACGACAGCCGGCGGGAAAACTCCTGCAGCTTAAAACCTGAACGTTGGCGGGTACGGACTTACCAGAACCTCGACGCTGCTCAGCTCCTTGATCTTGTTGCCGCTCAGGTTCAGGTACGTCAGGTTGGGACATTTCTCTGCCAGCGCGTCCAAACCTCCTGAGATGGCGTTATCGCTCACCTCCAACTGCAACACACACAGCCGTCAGTACACAGGTACGCACGCCTGCAGCAACACCACGAGGGCGCACTCAAGTCCGGTCCGTACACAACCTTCAGCAAACGGTGTTGCATTGTGGGAAACAGGAAGTGTGAGACTGACCTTGCGCAGTTTGGGCAGCGAGGGCAGTTTGGAGAGCGAGGTGAGGCCGACGTTCACCATACTGAGGATCTCCAGCCCCGTGTACTCGTCCGTCAGGCTTTCCACCTCCCCGTCACTGGAGCGACAGTTATCCACCACCAGCGCCACCACCTGACCACAAGACACCATGTGACCACGACCAACAGCAGGAACACTCACGAACGCTCGATTGGTATTGTTCGAAAATCTGCATCAGCTCATTTCTGCACGCTGACGATCAATCAGCTGATATTAGCTCACTGCAGATTATATCTATAGATATATCTATATCCATATCTATCTCTATATATCTATATATTTAAAAAAACACGTCAGCTGATAAATGACAAGAAAACAAAGCAGAGAAATGCTAAATAAATGTTGACTTTTTAAAATGCTCAAATATCAAAAAATGGATCTGCAGCTAGTTTGATGATCCAATAATCATTTAGTCGGTTCTTAGCTCAAGCGTTCAGGATTTGGTGGCTGCAGCCTCACGCAGGGGAAGACTTGATGCTTCTCTTGGTCAGGGGACAATAATCTGGTTCAGAGGAGGAAGCGGAGCGTGATGTTTAGTGATTATCCTGCATCCAGACCTCATTAGACCGGGTCTACATACAGAACTACAATACTGGAACCACAAGTGGGCTCCACAGAGTGTTTGAAAGCCTGTTTCAGGTTACAGGAGAGACCACTTCACAAACTGGACCGACAGGAGACGGTTTAAAATACTGAGAGAGAAAAACCTTCACTCGGGTTTCAGCTCGCCCGGAAGGACGGACAGTTTGTGCTGGAGAGACTCATCTCGCCCAACAAACACTCTTTGATGAAGCGTGAACGGCTGAGTGACGGAGACGCACGCAGACAGCTGCACCTCTCTGCCGTTACCGACACCGCAGCCCTTCACGGTTAACGGCCACACACACTATCAGGTCGTATTTAAGTAATGGAGGGAAATGCTGTTAACAGTTCGGATAAGAATCGCCTCATCAACCAAACTGGTGCCGTAGAAACGTGAATTCTCATCTGTGGAGAAAACGTTTAGCCAGACTCCTTCAGAAAAAACACCAGACTCTTAATCTTTAGCGTTACATCACATATTTCTCCAGCTTAAACACACCGAACTGCACAGGACGTTATTTCGATGTTAGAACTGTTGCGCACAGCGATGTCAGGGTCGTTACCCCGTGAATTATACCACCGCAACACGCCGGAGTGGGCGGGAACAGCAGGGTGAACCAGTCTTAAAAGTTTGGAGTCTTTTCTAAATGAAGGACTGTTGTTGCATTAAGTGTGGGCCGAACTGACCAGCAGCGCCTGAAGAACTGTAAAAAGATTTAAAACGTGCTGGGGCAGAAAAGTATTTTGGCTTATAACCAAGTCAATTTATAACTTGGGGATTTGAGAATGGAGTCTGGCTTGACGCGCCATCGGATTGCAAGCATCGTGGATAACCAACTATTTAAACACTGAAGGTTAAACTGTTAGCTGTTCGGCCGCGCGGTGAACCAAGAGGGTTTAAACAAATGTAGCCGAAGCCCAGAAAACACGCGCAGGTGTATTTTTCCTTTACTACCGAGTACTAGCGCTGACCCTCAGCCAACTAATCCGGACCAAGGTCTACTATGAGGGCTGGGCGCTCGCCAGGTTAGCCTGTTAGCCCGTATGCTAGGTGCTAGCTGCAGGACACTCGCGCGAAGCTCCGGGGAGTTCCCACGAGCGGGCGAGAACTCGGGGGAGAGAGCTCGCCTGCACGCGGCGGGCTCCTCCAGAAGCGGCCGGAGGAGTTTCCTCCATGTTGGAGCTGCGGTGAAGTTGTTTTCTGGGTCAAAATGTCGGAAGAGACAGTTTTACAGATTCAGCGGGGAACACTCGACCTCCGCTGCCGCTGAACGCTTTCAGCATCGTCGTTTCGCTCGAGTCTGCATCCTTCACCAATTCCTTCTGGAAATAAATAAATTAAAGTCCGCGCTGTTGTAGTTACACACCTCAGCTGGATTTCTGTTCCTCAGCTCCAGGCTAATCCTCTTCTTCATCTCCATGTTGAAGCCCGAACAGAGGGCAAAAAAAAACAAAGTATAACAAAGGAAAACTGAAATTAAAAGACGGTTCACTGAGGCGCGCTCTCACAGTGGGCTTCCTTCTCCCGGAGATATCAGGCGACAACTAAACCTCCATCTTCGCTCGCGCCCGACCGCTGCAGTGAGACCACGCCCCCGTCGTGATGAATATTCATATATTTCAGATTCTGGTCTCTTATTGGTCCGATAATGAGCCATTCATAGAGCCCCTCCCCCGGTATCGTATTATGCAAGACTCTTCCCTACGATTGGTTGGAATTGCAGAGGCGTTACTTCCTTATAACCAATGAGAAGGCCAACATGAAACATTTAAACTTTACATACTCCCACTCTTTGTCCTCGTTGGCGCCATATTTCACTGACACCTTCAGGTTCGCTTAGTTTTTCACTCTTAAAGGCACAAAACAACAGTAAATAAATGTTTATACATTATCTTTTGAACAAACTCTGATTATTATTGCACTCAGCTCTTTGATACAGTCATACACATTAGATGTTTTATGTTTTGTATGATATTTTATCAGTTTAAACACTGATCCTTAGAGAAATTATATTTCCTTTCAGCTGCTTTTTTACATTTGAAATGACAAGTAGTAGTAGTAATACTAATAACTTATTTATTAAGCACCTTTCAAAAACAAAGCTACAAAGTGCTTTACAGTAAAACAAGGAATGAAAACGTTAATCAAATTCAAAACGTTAAAGATGAAACTAGATAAAATAAGTAAAAACAGTTACAACAAATACAATTCAATTTTATTTATATAGCGCCAATTCATAACATAAGTTATCTAATTGCACTTTTCCTATGTGGGGGGGGCAATGCAAATTCCACCTATGGGCAGCAGTAGGCCCACAACCACAGATCCAGACTCTGCAGGAACACGGGGGCAGCAGGTGGCCCACAACCACAGATCCAGACTCTGCAGGAACACGGGGGCAGCAGGTGGCCCACAACCACAGATCCAGACTCTGCAGGAACACGGGGGCAGCAGGTGGCCCACAACCACCGATCCAGACTCTGCAGGAACACGGGGGCAGCAGGTGGCCCACAACCACAGATCCAGACTCTGCAGGAACACGGGGGCAGCAGGTGGCCCACAACCACAGATCCAGACTCTGCAGCTCCGGAGGCAGAAATACCTGCTGAAAGCGACAGAAGGAGAGAGGAGAGAAACGAGAAAGCACAGAACTACGGGAGAGAGAAGATGTCGAGTTAGCAACATGAATTTAAAATCTTTAACTCCCACATGAAACAAACTTATTAAATTACAAATGACCTTTAATTGCATCAGACAATGGACTTGTCTCTGCACTTGTCTCGTTAGATCTCAGGATGTGATGGTCAATGGTGTCGAATGCAGCACTATTACAGAGACTGGAACATTCAGTTGGCATTAAAGCAGCCGCACTAAGCTGGTTTAAATCCTGTCTATCAGATCGATCTCAGTTTGTGTTAAACTCTGACAAAACTGAAGTTATTGTACTTGGTCCCAAACACCTCCGAGACACATTATCTAAAGATATAGTTGCTCTAGATGGCATTGCCCTGGCCTCCAGCAGCACCGTAAGGAACCTCAGAGTTATCTTTGATCAGGATTCATCCTTTAACTCCCACATTAAACAAACTTCAAGGACTGCCTTCTTTCACCTACGTAACTTTACAAAAATCAGGCACATCCTGTCTCAAAATGATGCCGAAAAACTAGTGCATGCATTTGTTACTTCTATGTTGGACTATTGCAGTTCCTTATTATCCGGCTGCTGAATGAGTCCCTTAAGACTCTCCAGTTGATCCAGAATCCTGCGGCACGTGTACTGACAAGAACTAGGAAAAGAGATCATATCTCTCCAATATTAGCTTCTCTGCACTGGCTCCCTGTAAAATCCAGAATAGATTTTAAAATCCTTCTCCTCACCTACAAAGCTCTTAATGGTCTGGCACCATCGTATCTTAAAGAGCTCATAATACCTTATTACCCGACTAGAGCACTGCGCTCCCAGGATGCAGGGTTACTCGTGGCAGATTTCAAACTAGTGTCAAAAATTCAGTTATCAAGACAACATTCTGAGAATTTGTGGGCTTCATCTAGACAACACAGGGCTGTCTGTAATTTGTTTTTACAAAGATTGATTGCTCCATAAATGACAAACCAGTGTTTGAAGAGGCTCCATTTTCATTGACTGCAATAGTTTACATGAGGATAGAATTCAAAATACTATCATCTGAACATTTCTGCTAAACTGGGCTACATTTTGGTTGAAGTTGCTAAGTGGTAGCACGTACGACTGATTTGTTATGAATTTTCAACATTTTAAACTGTAGACTGTTGCTGTAGCGCCACCATCAGGACTATTGGCCCACAAAGCTTAGCATAGGACTGGACCTATGTGCAAGTGTCCTATGTGGAAGGCAGATTCCATAATAATAATTATAATAATAAAGTCAAAGTAAAAATTCTGGGAAAAATCTTCTAATTCAGAGACTAAAGTCAAAAGTCAAAGAATAAATATAAACTGAGATTAAGTTGATTCATTTATAGATTATTTTTATTATTAACTAATATATGTGTTGAACAGCCAGAGTGCCTTTGAGCAAACACTGAGCTGCAGAAACCAGAAAGAAATAAAGACCCAGAAGAAGAAGCTGATTGTTTTTGTCAGAAAAGTTTAATTTTCAATAAACAGCAGATGTTTCAGTTTTAGACCCTTTCAGTATAAAAGCCTTTAAAATATAACGTGATAAAAAAAAGATGAGAAAAAACCTGATGACAGAATAAATAATCTGAATCACAAAGTAAACAGGATATGATGTCATCAAGAACAGGAAATGAATCTTTGGTAGATAATCAATAAAAATAAATAATCATTAGACTTTCAACGTCATGTTAAAGGGACAGTTCACCCCAGAATCAAAACTACATATTTCTCCTCTTACCTGTAGAGCTGTTTATCCATCTGGATAGTTTTGGTGCGAGCTGCAGAGTTTTGGAGATATCGGCCGTGGAGATGTCTGCATTGTATGAATATAATGGGACTAAATGGCGCTCGGCTTGTGGAGCTCAAAGCGCCAAAAATACATTTGAAAAACGAAACAGCAACGTCTTTTTCCAGAAATCCTGACCCGGTTACTGAAGATAATCCACAGACCTTGTTGTGAGCAGTTTCATATGGGAACTATTGGTAGAAAGAAAATAGTTCCTACATGAAACTGCTCACAACAAATCTGTTTCTGAAAAATATGTATTTTTGATTATGGGGTAAAGGGTCAGTTCACCACAAATACAGAAACATAATTTAAATCAAGTGACAGGTGAGAGCGAGACAAAAGCTGCAGAAAACCGCAGACATCCAGGACAAGTTCCCCCAGGTTTTCTAAATACCTGGACATCATCAGCAAAGCAACCATAAGAGACAGACTGATGGATAATGTGTCCTAAATGGAGAATAAGACAGGACCCAGAATCGACCCCTGAGGAACTCCACAGGTCAAAGAGCACAATCAGACATGGAGACAAAGAGCAGTTACTGGTCCAGTGCAGATACTGAAATGGCCTCTGCGATCTGTGCTTGAGTTTTTAATGCAGTGAGCTTCTTTGTTTAATGATTCAGTAAAGAGTTCACCTGATGCTCATATCAGTAACATTTCATTAACCAACCTCTGCCTGACGTTGTTGAAATAAAGCAGAAATATCACGTTTAATGATGAATAATTATTATCTTTAAAAAAGAGAGACAGAAATCTGGAAAGACAAATAAAGGAGAGATAACACTGAAGGGAGGAGAGGATTTATGATTTGTGTGAACTGACCCTTTAATGTGATGCTGGTATCCATGGAAACTCATTGACTGACAGGAGGGATGTGATGCTGTGGTTGGCTGATTGTCTGAAGCCTTTCTGAAGCGACCAATGAGCTGTGGTGTGTTTGTTTTCACCTGTGTGGAGGAGGACGGGGTGGGCGGAGCTTAAGAATCCTGACAGTCAGGTGGTGTCAGGTAGAAGGTTTAGGTGACGTCTTCTAAACATGTTACAGCTTCTTTTCTCTTGTTTTCAGCTGTGGACGAATCATCTGCTGTGATTGGCTGTCCTGTGAGCTAAACACCCCCCACCTGCAGCCGACAGAGTAAACACAAACACACCTGTTGCAGTGTGTCAGAGTGCGTGTTCTCGCGGCGGCAGTGTGTGCAGCACCTGGTCGAGCAGCTGCAGCGCTCTGTGCAGGTGAACCTCCAGCCAGCAGGGGGTGTCCTTGATGCTCTGACGCGGGTAATCACACCCCCAACCTTTAACGAAGCTCAGACGCACGATACACAACCTGCGCAGGTCGTCCACACCCAGACCTGCTGCCGAACACACACCTGGAGGGAGACAGGAAGTCACAGCTTCACTCAACAGTCTGATACACAATAACAACGCACGGGTCGTATTCTTAATAAAGGCTGACATTTTTTCGGGATTCCCGCAGGATGGGAGTCAATTTCACTTTCATCACGGGGCAGGAAACAAAGTCAACGTGAGCGAGCGGGACAGGAATCACGGGTCAGTTTTTATGTAAAAATAAGCACTTCAAATATTAATAAACGCAATTTAAGATTTTATTTGTTTTTATTTTGTTAAATCGGGACGGAGTGAAAATCCACTAACTCTCTAATTCTTCTAGGTCAACCCATCTTTGAGTTTTGTCACATCTGACGTGTCGTTACAGACTGTAAAGCACATCTCCCATGCATGACACTGCATGACACTGCATGATGACACTACATGACACTGCATGACACTGCACGACGACACTGCATGACAATACATGACACTACATGACACTGCATGACGACACTGCATGACACTACATGACACTGCATGACGACACTGCATGACACTACATGACACTACATGACACTGCATGACACTACATGACACTACATGACACTGCATGACACTACATGACACTACATGACACTGCATGACACTACATGACACTGCATGACACTGCATGACACTACATGACACTGCATGACACTACATGACACTGCATGACACTACATGACACTACATGACACTGCATGACGACACTGCATGACACTGCATGACACTACATGACACTACATGACACTGCATGACACTACATGACACTACATGACACTGCACGACGACACTGCATGACACTACATGACACTGCATGACACTACATGACACTACATGACACTGCATGACACTACATGACACTACATGACACTACATGACACTGCATGACACTGCATGACACTGCATGACACTGCATGACAATACATGACACTGCATGACAATACATGACACTACATGACACTGCACGATGACACTGCATGATGACACTGCATGACTGCATGATGACACTACATGACGACACTACATGATGGCACTACATGACGACACTACATGATGGCACTACATGACGACACTACATGACACTGCATGATGACACTACATGACACTGCATGGCACTGCATGACACTGCATGGCACTGCATGACGACACTACATGATGACACTACATGACGACACTACATGATGACATTACATGATGACACTACATGACACTGCATGATGACACTGCATGACACTGCATGGCACTGCATGACACTGCATGGCACTGCATGACGACACTACATGATGACACTACATGACACTGCATGACACTACATGACGACACTACATGACGACACTACATGACGACACTACATGACACTGCATGACACTGCATGATGACACTACATGACACTGCATGACACTACATGATGACACTACATGACGACACTACATGACGACACTACATGACGACACTACATGACGACACTACATGACACTGCATGATGACACTACATGACACTGCATGACACTACATGATGACACTACATGATGACACTACATGACACTACATGACGACACTACATGACACTGCATGATGACACTACATGACACTACATGATGGCACTACATGACGACACTGCATGACACTACATGATGACACTACATGACGACACTACATGGCACTGCATGATGACACTACATGACGACACTACATGACACTGCATGATGACACTACATGACACTACATGACACTACATGATGGCACTACATGGCACTGCATGATGGCACTACATGACGACACTGCATGACACTACATGATGACACTACATGACACTACATGATGACACTACATGACACTACATGACACTACATGATGACACTACATGACACTACATGACGACACTACATGGCACTACATGACGGCACTACATGGCACTGCATGATGACACTACATGACGACACTACATGACACTACATGATGGCACTACATGGCACTGCATGACACTACATGACACTACATGATGACACTACATGACACTACATGACGACACTACATGGCACTACATGACGGCACTACATGGCACTGCATGACGACACTACATGACACTACATGACGACACTACATGACACTACATGACACTACATGACACTACATGATGACACTACATGACACTACATGATGACACTACATGACACTACATGACGACACTACATGGCACTACATGATGACACTACATGACGACACTACATGGCACTACATGATGGCACTACATGGCACTGCATGATGACACTACATGATGACACTACATGGCACTACATGATGGCACTACATGGCACTGCATGATGGCACTACATGGCACTACATGATGACACTACATGGCACTACATGATGACACTACATGACGACACTACATGGCACTACATGATGACACTACATGACGACACTACATGACGACACTACATGACACTACATGACACTACATGATGACAGTACATGATGACACTACATGGCACTGCATGACGACACTACATGACACTGCATGATGACACTACATGACGACACTACATGACGACACTACATGACACTGCATGATGACACTACATGACACTGCATGACACTACATGACGACACTACATGACACTACATGGCACTGCATGATGACACTGCATGATGACACTACATGACACTGCATGATGACACTGCATGATGACACTACATGACACTGCATGGCACTGCATGACGACACTACATGACACTACATGACACTACATGATGACACTACATGACACTACATGACGACACTACATGACACTACATGACACTGCATGACACTACATGACGACACTACATGACACTACATGGCACTGCATGATGACACTGCATGATGACACTACATGACACTGCATGGCACTGCATGACGACACTACATGACACTACATGACGACACTACATGACACTACATGACGACACTACATGACACTACATGACGACACTACATGACACTACATGACGACACTACATGACACTACATGACACTACATGACACTGCATGATGACACTACATGACACTACATGACACTACATGACGACACTACATGACGACACTACATGACGACACTACATGACACTACATGATGACAGTACATGATGACACTACATGGCACTGCATGACGACACTACATGACACTGCATGATGACACTACATGACGACACTGCATGACACTACATGGCACTACATGATGACACTACATGACGACACTACATGACGACACTACATGACACTGCATGATGACACTACATGACACTGCATGACACTACATGACGACACTACATGACACTACATCATGACATTACATGACGACACTACATGACACTACATGGCACTGCATGATGACACTGCATGATGACACTGCATGATGACACTACATGACACTGCATGGCACTGCATGACGACACTACATGACACTACATGACACTACATGACGACACTACATGACACTACATGACACTACATGACGACACTACATGACACTACATGACGACACTACATGACACTACATGACGACACTACATGACACTGCATGATGACACTACATGACACTACATGACGACACTACATGACACTACATGACGACACTACATGACACTACATGACGACACTACATGACACTGCATGATGACACTACATGACGACACTACATGGCACTACATGATGGCACTACATGGCACTGCATGATGACACTACATGACGACACTACATGGCACTACATGATGGCACTACATGGCACTGCATGATGACACTACATGACACTACATGATGACACTACATGGCACTACATGATGGCACTACATGGCACTACATGATGACACTACATGACGACACTACATGGCACTACATGATGACACTACATGACGACACTACATGACGACACTACATGGCACTACATGACGACACTACATGATGACACTACATGACGACACTACATGACGACACTACATGGCACTACATGATGACACTACATGACGACACTACATGACGACACTACATGACGACACTACATGATGACACTACATGACGACACTACATGACGACACTACATGACACTACATGATGACAGTACATGATGACACTACATGGCACTGCATGACGACACTACATGACACTGCATGACGACACTACATGACGACACTACATGACGACACTACATGACGACACTACATGACGACACTACATGACACTGCATGATGACACTACATGACACTGCATGACACTACATGACGACACTACATGACACTACATCATGACATTACATGACGACACTACATGACACTACATGGCACTGCATGATGACACTGCATGATGACACTGCATGACACTGCATGACGACACTACATGACACTACATGACGACACTACATGACACTACATGACACTACATGACACTACATGACGACACTACATGACACTACATGACGACACTACATGACACTACATGACACTGCATGATGACACTACATGACACTACATGACACTACATGACACTACATGACGACACTACATGACGACACTACATGGCACTACATGATGACACTACATGACGACACTACATGACACTACATGACACTGCATGATGACACTACATGACACTACATGACGACACTACATGACACTACATGACACTGCATGATGACACTACATGACACTACATGATGACACTACATGACACTGCATGACGACACTACATGACACTACATGATGACACTACATGATGACACTACATGACACTGCATGACGACACTACATGGCACTGCACGCAGCGACACTACATGACACTGCACAGCGACACTACATGACATTACATGACACTGCATGACGACACTACATGGCACTGCACGACGACACTACATGACACTGCACGATGACACTACATGACACTGCATGATGACACTACATGACACTACATGATGACACTACATGACACTGCATGACGACACTACATGACACTACATGACGACACTACATGACACTGCATGATGACACTACATGACACTGCATGACACTACATGACGACACTACATGACACTACATGGCACTGCATGATGACACTGCATGATGACACTACATGACACTGCATGATGACACTGCATGATGACACTACATGACACTGCATGGCACTGCATGACGACACTACATGACACTACATGACGACACTACATGACACTACATGACACTACATGATGACACTACATGACACTACATGACGACACTACATGACACTACATGACACTGCATGACACTACATGACGACACTACATGACACTACATGGCACTGCATGATGACACTGCATGATGACACTACATGACACTGCATGGCACTGCATGACGACACTACATGACACTGCATGGCACTGCATGACGACACTACATGACACTACATGACGACACTACATGACACTACATGACACTACATGATGACACTACATGACACTACATGACGACACTACATGACACTACATGACGACACTACATGACACTGCATGATGACACTACATGACACTACATGACACTACATGACGACACTACATGACGACACTACATGACACTACATGATGACAGTACATGATGACACTACATGGCACTGCATGACGACACTACATGACACTGCATGATGACACTACATGACGACACTGCATGACACTACATGGCACTACATGATGACACTACATGACGACACTACATGACGACACTACATGACACTGCATGATGACACTACATGACACTGCATGACACTACATGACGACACTACATGACACTACATCATGACATTACATGACGACACTACATGACACTACATGGCACTGCATGATGACACTGCATGATGACACTACATGACACTGCATGGCACTGCATGACGACACTACATGACACTACATGACACTACATGACGACACTACATGACACTACATGACACTACATGACGACACTACATGACACTACATGACACTACATGACGACACTACATGACACTACATGACGACACTACATGACACTACATGACACTACATGACACTACATGACACTGCATGATGACACTACATGACACTACATGACGACACTACATGACGACACTACATGACACTACATGACGACACTACATGACACTACATGACGACACTACATGACACTGCATGATGACACTACATGACGACACTACATGGCACTACATGATGGCACTACATGGCACTGCATGATGACACTACATGACGACACTACATGGCACTACATGATGGCACTACATGGCACTGCATGATGACACTACATGACGACACTACATGGCACTACATGATGGCACTACATGGCACTACATGACACTGCATGATGACACTACATGACACTACATGACGACACTACATGACGACACTACATGACACTACATGACGACACTACATGACACTACATGACACTACATGACGACACTACATGACACTGCATGATGACACTACATGACGACACTACATGGCACTACATGATGGCACTACATGGCACTGCATGATGACACTACATGACGACACTACATGGCACTACATGATGGCACTACATGGCACTGCATGATGACACTACATGACGACACTACATGGCACTACATGACGACACTACATGGCACTACATGATGGCACTACATGGCACTGCATGATGACACTACATGACGACACTACATGGCACTACATGATGGCACTACATGGCACTGCATGATGACACTACATGACACTACATGATGACACTACATGGCACTACATGATGGCACTACATGGCACTACATGATGACACTACATGACGACACTACATGGCACTACATGATGACACTACATGACGACACTACATGACGACACTACATGACACTACATGGCACTACATGACGACACTACATGATGACACTACATGACGACACTACATGACGACACTACATGGCACTACATGATGACACTACATGACGACACTACATGACGACACTACATGACACTACATGGCACTACATGACGACACTACATGATGACACTACATGACGACACTACATGACGACACTACATGACGACACTACATGACACTACATGATGACAGTACATGATGACACTACATGGCACTGCATGACGACACTACATGACACTGCATGATGACACTACATGACGACACTACATGACGACACTACATGACACTACATGACGACACTACATGATGACACTACATGACGACACTACATGACGACACTACATGACGACACTACATGACACTGCATGATGACACTACATGACACTGCATGACACTACATGACACTACATCATGACATTACATGACGACACTACATGACACTACATGGCACTGCATGATGACACTGCATGATGACACTGCATGACACTGCATGGCACTGCATGACGACACTACATGACACTACATGACGACACTACATGACACTACATGACACTACATGACGACACTACATGACACTACATGACACTACATGACGACACTACATGACACTACATGACGACACTACATGACACTACATGACGACACTACATGACACTACATGACACTGCATGATGACACTACATGACACTACATGACGACACTACATGACGACACTACATGGCACTACATGATGACACTACATGACGACACTACATGACACTACATGACACTGCATGATGACACTACATGACACTACATGACGACACTACATGACACTACATGACACTGCATGATGACACTACATGACACTACATGATGACACTACATGACACTGCATGACGACACTACATGACACTACATGATGACACTACATGATGACACTACATGACACTGCATGACGACACTACATGATGACACTACATGACACTGCATGACGACACTACATGGCACTGCACGACGACACTACATGACACTGCACGACGACACTACATGACATTACATGACACTGCATGACGACACTACATGGCACTGCACGACGACACTACATGACACTGCACGATGACACTACATGACACTGCATGATGACACTACATGACACTACATGATGACACTACATGACACTGCATGACGACACTACATGACACTACATGATGACACTACATGATGACACTACATGACACTGCATGACGACACTACATGGCACTGCACGACGACACTACATGACACTGCACGATGACACTACATGACATTACATGACGACACTGCATGACACTACATCATGACATTACATGACGACACTACATGACACTTCATGGCACTGCATGATGACACTACATGACGACACTACATGACACTGCATGACGACACTACATGACACTGCATGACGACACTACATGATATTACATGATGACATTACATGACACTACATAATAACACTACATCATGACATGTTAGGTCAACACTATGCTAACACTAGCTAACGGCAACATTTACTGTAGCTGTCTGTCTAATGTGGAGCGCTGTGGGTGTTAATGCACTGTACTGTATTCTGATTGGATCAAAAAGTAAATATTTAGCTAATGTCTTATAGTGTAAGGATGACTGAAATGTCATTTTCAGTAAGTGTTGGAATATAGGGCCCCTATAATTATTAAATGATGGGGGAAAAGGGTTACCTAAAACTAGCTAGCCATATCCTCAGATTACCATAGATAACATTACACGAAACACCACCACACAAAGTAGCCTAAATTATATATAGCTAATGTATAGCTACATGTTGCTAAATTAATTCATTACTCACTCTTGATATGACTGAGTCTGAGTCTCACTCCACTCAACCATGAAATATGCAGGTTGTGCAACAAACTGGGAACCACTGGAAAGTAATGGAGGATGGGAGGGGGAGTGCGTCATCTAGTGGCTGGATGTTATCAATGTCTCAGGTCTGTCCAGCAGGTGGCCCTGTGCTCTCTGAATGCAGTCAGTCTGATTGAAGCTGTCTCTCTGATAGATTACACAGATTTCTTACTGCTAATGTTACCTGCTGCAGCCCAGAGCTTCCATACTGACACCCAACAGAGAGAGAGACAGGTGATACTCACTGACAGCAGAAGCGACCCCCCCCACGCTGTTCGGCCCGGGAATCGCACCGACAACTGCTGCTGCCTGAGTCACTACCGCTGCCTGAGCTGCTGCCGCCTGCTGCTGCATCTGTCTGTGACACTGCCTCAGGTCAAATACCTGGAGAGAGACACAGCCAGGTGAGAGACAGACAGGTGAGGGGGTAGATGAAGCATGCAGAACAGTCTTCAGATCAAAAGAATGTACATTTTTCAACAAGTAAGTACTTTATTAGTCACCCTGGGGAAATTCATTTAAATAAATGTCTTTATTTAAATTGGAGACAGGTGAGGCAAAGATACTGTGTGAGGTGAAAGGGACAGGTGCATGCAGGTGTTATAAAAACAGCAAGAAGTTAGTTATTGTAGTTTGTCAGCAGATGGAGCTGCAGCAGTGACACACAGCTCATGGAGGAGATTCAGACACTTTAAAACACTTATACCCCTTTTACACTGGAGAAAAAACCCGCGAACATCTGGCTTTTGTCTTCAGTGTGAAAGGGTACAATCGGCTTCGCTCCCGGGTCAAACGACGTGGCAGTAGCAGCGGGTATTTATACTATATTTACTCTGATCAGCAGTGATGGAAACATGACAACCGGGTGGACGTGCTAATTTTCGCCCCTTTTCCGGTGCGACTCTTTCATCTGTTTCTATCTGCGGATGTCTAAAAACATCTCATCCATATGTTTATGTAGTATTAGCATGCTAGGCTAACAGTCCGTCAGCTATGACTTTATATCCGCGCTGTGACGTCTTTCAGAGCACACAAACACCGTAAACACACCCGTCACCTGCCCAGCACGGTGCTGCTAACCAGAAACATCGCAGCTACACCTTATTTTTATACAGTCTGTAGGCTACAAACAGCAACCACCGTAACATTGTCATTGGCCTCCATGCTACTTTCTACTGTTTGCTAACTCTGTTTTCCGGCGCACACCAACACATCAGTAAAACAGAAAAGGCAAACTCGTCTATTGGGGGTGTGAAAGGAGTCAATCGCCTATTTTAGCAGGTTTACCCGCGTTTTAAAAAAGCTGCATATACGTGCTAATTTTGGTGTAAAAAGGGTATAAGAGTAAGACTGGTGCAGTTTGAGTCGCAACCACACTCCTCTGAGTCATAACTCAGTCAAATCTGAACACACAATAACAATAACTACAATACAATATAATAATAATCCATAAAACGTCCAAAGGATATATTTCTGTGTCTGCTGCTTGGATACAAACAAAGACTTCAGATGGTTCTTTCTACAGAGACGCACAGCAGAGTGTCGTCTGCATATCGACACACTCACCTTGATATAAGCTCCCGGGTAGATCTTATGAACTCCGTCCCCCGGTGCTCGGCCCGCCTCTCGATCCAGGTATAAACTCTGGACGAACACCGAGTGGTCGCTAAGGCAACGCATCCAGACGTCTCCTTCCCCCCGACACTCCAGCTGAACCCCACGACCAATGTGGAGTCTGCAGGAAAATAACACGCAGAGGAAGAACGAAGGTCAAATAAATAATTGTACATAAGAGATAAAGGAAGAAGACAGGGTGGTGAAGTGGGCGCGTGTTTAAGTTTCCCCCCACACTTTAACTCAGACTCCATTTCATCACTACATACACCTCCTCACCAGTACTGTTACTGGTCAGACTGGTCAGACTGGTCACCTGGCACGGTGGCTGGTGGCGGTGCGGTGGACGTTACTCAGCTGTCCCAAACAGAAACGGTCTCCTCCTGAAGGATCCACATAACCGTCCACCGTCACCAGAGGACAGCTGGACTGGACCTTAAACATCTCTCCGACCTGAACGTCCAACTCAAAGTACGAGATGGAGCACCAGAATTCTGGACCTGAGAGACAGGGGACAAAGTGAGACAGTTAAACAGAGACTGAGGTAAAAGTGAGAGTCAAACAGGGACAGTGAGACAGGACCTAAGTGAAACAGTCTACCAGAGACAGGGGACAAAGTGACATTTTTGGGAAAATTACGACATTTTTGGACAGATTTCATACCTGGGTGGTTGGACACTGGTTGTGGATATGGAGCAGTACTGTGATGCTGGGACCCTGCAGGAACAAACACTTAGACTCAGTACGATGTACCACTGCACAGTACTACAGTAAAGTACTACTACTGCAGTACTTTAGTTTGATATTTCACATGGACGGTCACATGATGTCATACAGAAGTGAGTGTTGGGGGCATGGTGATGATTATGTAATGGAGCCTGCTGGAGGCTCCGCCCACTCTGTTGAGGTCCTGCAGGGCTGTAGGGGGCGGGGCTGTTACCTGGCCAGGTGGCTGCAGAGACACACAGAACATGGGTCAGTATCTGTCTCATACCACTACATTTACTGCAGTACTACTTCTACTTCTGGTTCTACTACTACTACTACTACTGTAGGACTACTACAGCTACTGCTAATGTTCCTGCTACTACCACTGTTACTACTACTATTACTATAATACTGGTACTCTTACTGTTACTACTGCAACTTCTACAGACCGTGCTTCTACTAATGCTGCTGTTATCATTCCTACAGCTGCTACTACTGCTACTACTACTACTGCTGCTAATGCTATTGTTGCTGCTATTGATACTGTTACTGCTACTACTTCTGCTAATGCTACTAGTACTACTGCTGCTCCACTACTACTGTTGCTACTGCAACTACTACTGCTACTATTACTGCTCGTATTACTAGTTCTACTATTACTACTACTACTGCTTGTATTAACTGCTACTACTCATACTGCAGCTGCTACTGGAACTGCTATAACTACTACTATTACTGTTTCTGATACTGCTACTAATAATACTGCTACTATTCCTAACTACTACTACTTTTAGTACCACTTCTATCATTTGTACTACTGGTACTCTTGATCCTGACCCCACCACACAGCTGTACTACAAACATCCCCACAGTTTATCTCAGGTGTACTTCAGTAAAGTACAGGTGTGTGTAGCAGTACAGGTACAGTACCAGTTTTGGGGGGGCTGCTGTACTCGGGGCTCTGCTGATGTGGGGAGGTGGGGGTGGGAGGGTGAGGAGGCTGGGGCGTGTGAGGGGGTTCGGGTGAGGTGGGGAGGCGTGGCCCCCGTGGTTCTGAGGCAGGGCGATCTGAAGGAGGCCGGGGCCCTCACTGCCAACACCAACACCCCCACCGACGCTCCTACCGCAGCTAACGCCGCCGCCGCCGCCGCCAGCTGCCAGAGCTGCTGCCGTCATGGAGCTGCTGCCTGCAGGAGAGACAGCAGGACGTCAAGAGACAAAACGTTTGATTTAAATATGAAATCAAATACATTTGACTGACAGTCTGACCTGGAGGAGAGAGGGGCATGCTGGGATACATGCTGACAGGGCGGGGCTGGTTGTAGGGGTCACTGTGGGGGGGCAGGTCGATCTGCAGACAGTCCTGCATGAACTCCTCCTTTATCAGAGACTGAGGACCTGAAGGAAGACAGGGGTCAGGACGAGGAGCGTTAGGGGTATCAAACAACTGATAAGACAAGATGAGACTTTATTGATCCTCAGTGGGGAAATGCAGGTGTTGCAGAAGCACACTGCGTGTGCCTGCGAACGCAGCACTGAGAGAGACGGCAGGATTCAACTCGCCGATGTTCATCGGTTTGTGCGTCTATGAAAACCGCGAGTTGAATATTCGTTCATGTTCATGTTTTACACTGTTGGTGTTTGTATTTAGCCATTGTTCTACTCAGAGCTAGCTGCCAGCTTGTCAAAGTCTGAGAGTTGTATTGCTACTTTTGCTAGCTGTTCTTTCTGTTTATTTCTGTGTTGGCTAATTGCTGATCGCTAGATTATTGTGCTGTTACTGTTGGCCTTTAGCTCCGTATGCTGGTCGTCGTTTGGATATTCTGCATCCTCACCTAAACATCAACATAGTGTTCTGATCCGACATCCTGAAGCGATTGCTATCACACATATAGATCCACATGCCTTCTCTCATACACAGATAAATAAAAGAAAAACACAAAATAAATAAGTATAATGTATATAAAAATAATAGAAATAAAAATAGTAACTGTACAAGAGCAATTAAACTCAAAATTATAAGGCAAACAGTACACACAACCTTTGCTGATACCAATACTGCAGTACTGTCTGACACATAAGTACATGTAAGAGTAATATGACACCATCTACTGTAACAGCAAACACCACAATAACATACTATGATGAAGTGATGATACTTAGTGTCTGTATTAATATAGAAATATGATGTAGTATATAATGTAATAAAACAGTATAACATATTAACATAATACAGTATCAGATATAAAATATAAGGTGAAATGTAGTAATATAGTATAACATGTAATAATCACACAGACAGAACAGACAGTCAGTGATCATGAAGAGTCGGACTAAATACGCTCAGAAACACACTGCTGTGAGTGTGTGTGGACATGTGTTACTCACGTTGTGGGGACATAAATCTGATTACACAGTCATCGTGGGGACTCGCCACACAGTCCACAAAACGTAAATCATGAAATGTTAGGGTGAAGACTCGGTTTAAGGTCAGGGTGAGTCATCCAGGAAATTAATGTGAGTCAATGTAATGTCCTCTGAAGTGCTGGAAACACGACTGTGTGTGTGTTTAGAGGACGGAGTGAAACACAAAATGTCTCCACAGTTTGTCTTTGTTTAAAGCTGCGTCCGTGTTACCGTCAGTGCAACAGTTTTTACAAGCAGTTGTTTTTCTACATTACTAATCAATACCTGATTTCATTCAAAACACAGTCTGAAAGCCGCGCTAGCGCTGCACCCCACAGTGCCAACCACATGCTGATGGTTTCAGGTCTGAAACCCTCTCGCTGATGTCAGGAGTGGGGGGGTACGCGTCCAAACATTTCTGTAACTTTCTGAAACCGACAATCTGACATCACACCCACCTCACTCAGTGATTGGTCAGCTGTATGGAGGTGAGAAAGTGGGCGGGGCTTGAACTCGACTACTTCCGTACCTCGAATACTGTAGTGTATTCTTATTAGTTGTATGCGTTATTTTTGTTAGCATGCTAACTTAGCAAATGCCAAATATTTTATATTATTGTGCCGGTGTTACCACATTCAAACATCACCCATTTGTAAGTTTTTACATTAGCATATTAAGATGATACATTAATCTAATACGCACCGTAAATAAAACACAAGCTAACGTGATAACCAATCCAACGTAAAGGGTGTCCCATGAGTTACCATGAACCCTGCGACGCCATCTTGTGGTGACCTGTATTGTTATTACCATATTATATAGTTAGTGTAGAGTGTGTGTGTTTACCTGCGGTGGCGGGGGACGCCACCCTCTCGTAGTGGTAGGGGTTCACACACACGCTGTCGTACTTCAGGTCGAAGGCAAACTGACAGAACTTCACGTGTTTCAGCTCGTTCTTATGGAGGTCGGGCCAACGCCACAGACGGGCGTAGATCACGTGAGGGAAACCTTTCCTACCTGCCACCTGCAGACAGTCAGACAGGTCAAAACAGACAGACAGGTGAGACACAGACAGAGAGACAGACAGGTGAGAGACACACAGTTTAACAGACAGGTGAGACAGACAAACAGGCAGTGAGGAAACATCCTTCATGGAAATTTAAATAAACTCTGTGAGAACAAACTGAGTCATGGTGAGCAGAGGTTACCACGGAAACACTGTCTGTGTGTGTGTGTGTGTACCAGGTGATGCAGGGTTAACCACGACCATGACATCATGTCTGACCTCACATGTGTGTGTGTGTGTGAGACAGCCAGACCTCAACACACTGCAAAAGATCACGTTTCTGTCTGTATTTTTAAACTCGTACTAATGTTTCATCAGAAGACACAAAAACACTAAAATCAACAAACTGACACTTTTGTTCAAGAACATTTCTTGAACAAGTTGATTTGTTTCATAAACAGGTGAAATAGCGTCACTTTGGTGGATCATGTTTACACGCGTTTAAGGAGTCTGAAGGTTTTAGGGTTCAATGACACATACACACACACACACACACACACACACACACACACACACAGTGAAGCAGACTATCGGAGCAGAGTGTGTTCTGTGTGCACAGGTGAAGGGCAGGGATAAGACTGCAGACAAAACACACACACACTGCAAAAAACATCCCAAGGTGCATTTCACTAACATCCAATCACAGAGCTTCACAGTTCATTACACTACAACTAATTCAGCAGATTAAATCTGATGAATTAGTTTGGGGTGAATTCAGTAACCATGGTGATGTCTTTCATGCTTCCTCTCCATGGCAACAGCAGCTGAGGTTCACGGGTATTTTAGTATTTAGAGACAGAAAAAACCCGATTGTAAGAAACAAAGTGTCGAACATGATGAAGATGATGATGGTTTCATCAGTTCAGACTTTCCCTCGCTCTGATGTTTGTGTGTTTTACTTTAAACCAGGTCGCAGCTCACTAACTAGTTCTCACGTGCAGATCAGTTGTAACTAAATGTTTACAGCCACTAACTGCAGGTGGTGCTGTTGTTCGCTAACTGAACCAGCTGACACAGCTAACGTTAGCATGCTAACATCTGAGCCGTTCAGAGGGAAGAGTAAAACAGTTAATACGGAGTACGGTCGACCTGAAACCTGATAAACGCTGTTTAATAATGACGTCAGTCTGGTGATTTTAAATTACATTTCACTGAAATAACACAACACACCTCAAACTATGAAACGTTATGCTGATGACACTTGACTAAATGAGTAAATAACGTCAGTTAGCTTAGCATAGTCAGACATTTCCTCTCATTCTAAACTGTATGAATGCTGCTGACTCTGAAACACAGACTTCTGCGTGTCTGCAGACAGAAATAAAACTAACATTTACAGATTTCTCTTTCAGCCTCTGAAGCTGTGATGTTTGGAAGTTATGCTAGCTCCTGATGCTGCAGTCACTTCCTGTTTACGTAGCTGACTGCTCCTGATTGGACGGCGCTACAGATGTTTCCTAGCAACAGATTTACTAAAGTCTTTACTCGCCAAGACGTTTGTTCAGTTTTAACGGTGCAACCTGGTTTAGTGAATCACTGTTTGAAACTAGTTTGTAGGACTGAAGGATCCACGAAGACCTGCTGCAGCTCAGAGTCCTGCAGAGTCCTGCAGAATCCTAAGTTTCTATGTCCAGTAACATTGAGATCTGTCCAGAATGAGGAAAAACACTTCAGCTCCTCATAATTGGCAAATCTTGTGTTTTACATAAAAATCTGATTTTAATTTTAGGACTCAGTAACAGATTTGATCCATTTTCTTTTCTTACAGTGTAGAAACTCTGTGGTATGAGATCCAAGCACAAGTCCTAGACGTGTACACATTCCCGTCTGTCTGCACACACACACACACACACAGTCTGGCTTAACTTAACCCAGCCCCTTTCCTGTGTTTCAGACAAAACAAGCCAGCCTGCCCTTCCTCCTCCTCCTCCTCCTCCTCCTCCTCACACACAGTCTTCAGTCTGTCTGCCCGACATGACACTGTTATATCAGTTTTTGTGTTACTGTTTGGATGTTTGAAGGTTCTTCAGAAGGTTCCAGGAGTTTTTTTTTTTTAGGGGGTTTCTTTGATCCATTAAAAGACTTCACTGGTTGTTGACGAAGATCCACAAGTTCTTCGGGGGGCTGCATGACTTCTTGAGGAGGTTACTGAAGGAGATGTTAGGGTTATACCTGTGGGTTACAGGGTTCTCAAGGAGACTACAGGCATTCTTTAAATGTTTACAGGTCCTTGAGAAGGGTCTGGGTTTTTGGGGCAGTGTCAAATGGTTCTTATGGAACCTCCAGGGACACTTAAGGAGGATACCCGGGGTGTGCAGGGTTTCTTGATAAGGTTCCAGGGTGTCCTGAAGAGGTTTCATAGAATAGCGGACAATCTGATGAGTTATTAAAAGGGTTTCAAGGGTTTAAAAATGCTGCCGAGGAACCTGAAAAGGTTTTCGGGTTACTAGGGGAGGTTTCAGGACTTTGAAGAGGTTCCAGGGGTACTCAATGACGTTCTAGAGTTTTAATGTTTGGATGTGAAACCTGCAGATGTTCTTCAAGGGATTCTTTTGGTAGTTCTATGGATTCATTAAGAGACTTCATTGGTTCTTGAGGTGCTTCTGCAGGATCTTTTGGGGGCTGCATGATGCCTTGGGGAAGTTCCACAGGCACTTAGAGAGGTTCTAGGGTTATTGAGTGGGTTGCAAAGATTCATCAAAGGGCTTTAAAAGGTCTGTGTTTTTCTGGGCAGGTTCAAATGGTTCATATAGAGCCCCCAGGTGGTGCCCAGTTTCATAGGTTAATAATCAGAAATACTTTATTTTAAAAGATCCAGTGGGATATTAAAGGGTTCTTCAGAATGCACCAGATGAACCTGACAAGGTTCTCGGGGTAGCAGAGGATGTTCCAGGGTTAGTTTAGGAGGTTCCAGTGGTATTCTGAGAGGTTGTAGGGTTCTTGAGTGGGTTTTAGGATTCTTACAGACGTTCCAGGCAGTCTTCAAAGGGTTTTGCAGTTCCTTGAGAAGAGTCTGGGGTTTTTGAGCAGGTTCAAAGGGTTCTTATGAAGCTATGGGGTGTTTAATGAGGTTCCTGGGGTGTGCAGGGGTTCTTGGAAAGGTTTCCGGTGGTTATTAGGAGGTTTCACGGGATATTGTATGTATCATCTAACAAGTTACTAAAGGGATTTAAAGCTAGGGTAGGTAACGTTGTAAAAACTAGCAAGAGACAGCTAGATTGTGAAAGTATACCACCGAAAAAATCTCACCCCCTCCCTTCAGGCCTCCCTCCAAAGCCCCTCCCCCAAAACACATTTTCATGCGCAAAGGGGCCGAATTTAAATGATTGGCTGGGTGTAAAGAGAATTTTAACAAATATAACAAAAGTGCTTATGAAAAACATTACCTAGCTTTAAGGTTTCAGAGTTTGTTGATGGTACTAGAGAAGAGTTCCTTATCAGTTCCACAGGATCCTGAGAAGGTCCAGAGGATTGTTGAGAGGGTTTCAGGGTTCTGAATGAGGTTTTCATGGGTTCTTGAGAACATTTAAAATATTCCTGAGGAATTACTTCTTGGGTCAAGAGGATTTCAGGAATTTGACAGATTTGAGGAGGTTTGATATGAAGCCAATTTGAGCCGAACATGGCTCATGTGACGTCGTGAGCAGTCTGAAGTGTGATCCATGTTTACATCCTCCGGTCTGATAATTACTCTGACAGTCTGTGAGCACACCCAGTCTGCTGCTCTGACACACTCTGTCCTGCTACACTTTCATTATCAAGAGCTACACAGACAGGAAATACAGAAAGAACTGGGAATGAATCTCTGCCTGAATATCAGACCTGATGTGGAATAATGAGACATAAACATACGACCCAAAGGACAGGCATGAAAGAAATGATCATGTGACTGATCAGCTGCCACTTCAACTGCTTTCATCTATTATTCTTTTGCTTTTTTACACTTGAAATGCTTTCAATGCTTACATTTCAACTGACACTTCAAACCCTTTCAGGTCTTAAGTCTTCACCTAAAAGAATTTTTCTTCTGACGGCCGTAACTTCCACTCCTCATATTCAATTCACGTCAACTGCTTTTAGTGCTTACGCTTCACCTGACACTTTCAGCTCAATTTATCACTTTGACAATTTCAACTCCTTTGCGCACTTCAGTTTTAACTGCTATTTCAACTTCTGTCAGTATTTGTAATTTGACGGCCACTTCAACCTCAACCTCTTTCAGTATTTCAAATGTTTCAACTATAAAATTTTAGGTGCAAGGACACGTAAACTTTCTTCAGAAGATTTTGCCTTTTCTAATTTAATTTAATGTAATCTAATTACACTACGGCTGCAACTAATTACTAATTACATTATCAATTAATCAGCTGATTATTTGCTCAATTAATTGAATATTTATCTGTGAAATGAAATGCTGAAATCAACGTCTTCAAAATGCTTCATAAAGATATTCAGTTTGCTGTGATTTATGACGAAGACCTGAGACGTCTGAGAAGCTGCAACCAGCAGATTGACGAATTTTTGCTTGAAAATGACTGAAACGAACGATGGATTATCAAAATAGTTGATTGATTTTATTTTGATTGACTAATCAATTACTCGCTGCAGCTTTAAATGAAAGTCTCTGCTTGTTAAGGAAAGGAAAACATCATTCATGAAGTTTCATCCAAATGGAGCTCAAATTTTAACCAAATTTCCAGAAACTCAGAAAACACGACAGGAAACACTTCGATCAGACCGTTTCCACTCAGGTTTCTGAACGAATGAAAACTGGAAACAAACTTACCGGTTAACTTTTCGTGCAGATCTTCACGTATTCGTATTGTGAAATATCAAATCATTTACTGACGCACCTCCGGCCTTTGTCCCATCCACGTATTGTCACATGAAAAGCAGAAATTCAGACCTCTAAACGTGGCTCGACTCCGAGCGTCCCTACCTGCAGCCGTCCGTCCAGCGTCCTCTGGATGGTGACGCACTTGCTGGGATGGACGCCGTTGGTGGTGACGGCAGTGATGAGCGAGTCCAGCTCGTCCTTCTTCTCCTTCAGCTTCTTCACCAGACTCTCGATGGCCCGTTTGGCGAAGCCCTCGTTTTCGGCGCCCTGCCGGTGGCACATGAGGCTGTGGACGATGCTGAGGCAGGCGTCGGCGCTGCTGCTGGGGGGCGGGCCGAGCACCGACATGGTCACCTGTTGGGGGGCGGGGGCTGAATTAATTCGATAACTGATTCAATGTTTAATTCATTTTTTAAGCTAAAATGACAAAAATCCCTTTTCGCAACTTCAGTGTTTGCTGATTTTCTGTTTCTCCTGCGATAACGGATCGCGGTTTATCGGTCGAGCAGACTTCAGGAGGTCCGATCGATCGTCTAATGTTACAAATAGCTTGTTTGATGCTCTTTAAAATCAGCCAATCAGCTGAAACGATCATAAAGGCAGACGGAGCTGCAGGTCTTCAGCACTCAGGGGTCTGAGCCAGCTTGTTTCTGGAGGTTTTCGGGGACCAGGTCAGAGGATGTTGAGGGGGTTCTGTAATTCTCAGCTATTAAAGCTTCATTTGTTCCAGGAAATCTCACTAAGAGTTAAAGATCTGTTTTGCAAGAGAGACCTGAGAACAAAATTACATAAACGCAAGATCACAACGAGACAAACCAACCACGGCGCTCGCACTAATCAAAGCACTCACGATTATTATTAGAAATGTAAGCTAGCGAAGCTTTAACGCCCGGCGAGGGCCAGCGGAGAGCTCCGGGTCGGAGGTTTTCACGGGTTCTCCAGGAGGTTTCAGAGTGCGTCCTGTTGAAGCTGGCGGTTTATTGATTATTGGGAAAATAAAAACACTAAAGACCCGCCTCACATCATCTGTAATCCTGTTTGTGCGTTCATTCCCCGCCTTCAGTCGTACTGTGACGCAGGCCGCCGCAGAGGCCAGGTGGGTCACTACAGGTGGGCCACTACAGGTGGGCCACTACAGGTGGGCCACTACAGGTGAGCCACTACCTGGCTGAGCGGAGGCTTCAGGACTAGTCATTAGCTGCAGGAACACGGAGGGTTCTGCTGCAAACGTTCTAAAAAATGCTCAAAAACAGGAACAAACCGTGATCTTCTGGATCTGCAGACTCTAATAATCAGTGATCAATACGAACAAACGAACTCCTTGTGAATACATCAGGCCCGTTTTCACTCGGCTGCATCTCGTCCGAGTCTCCGTCAGCGTTCGTGTCTCTGACTCTTCGTCTGGTTTCTCACTTTGACTCTGATTAATCAATTTACCTTTTCATTCAATTATTATAGCCAATACAGTGACGTCATACGTCCATATTTGGTTGTCAGTGATGTCATCAAACTGCTTGTTTAGTCTGACCATCAACAAACACTGACTCCATTTCTGTTGATTGATTGATTGATCATATAATGTTCAGCTGATGCTCAGCGGCTTCACTCAGACAGACAGACAGAGACAGGCAGGCAGACAGGCAGGAAGGACAGGAAGACAGACAGACAGGCAGACAGGAAGACAGGCAGGCAGGCAGGCAGGCAGACAGGCAGGCAGACAGGCAGGAAGGACAGGCAGGCAGACAGGCAGGAAGGACAGGCAGAGAGACAGGAAGACAGACAGACAGGCAGGCAGGCAGGCAGGCAGACAGGCAGGCAGACAGGCAGGCAGGCAGGCAGGCAGGAAGACAGGCAGGAAGACAGGCAGAGAGACAGACAGAGCGACGGAGACAGACAGAGACAGGCAGGAAGGACAGACAGGCAGGACAGACAGGCAGGAAGACAGACAGGCAGGAAGGACAGAGAGACAGACAGGAAGGACAGACAGACAGGCAGGCAGGAAGACAGGCAGACAGACAGACAGACAGGCAGGAAGACAGGCAGACAGGAAGACAGACAGGCAGACAGACAGACAGACAGGCAGGAAGACAGGCAGACAGACAGACAGACAGGCAGACAGACAGGCAGGAAGGACAGGAAGACAGACAGACAGGCAGACAGGAAGACAGGCAGGCAGACAGGCAGGAAGGACAGGCAGAGAGACAGGAAGACAGACAGACAGGCAGGCAGGCAGGCAGGCAGGCAGGCAGAGAGACAGACAGGAAGGACAGACAGGCAGAGAGACAGACAGAGCGACGGAGACAGACAGAGACAGGCAGGAAGGACAGACAGGCAGGACAGACAGGCAGGAAGACAGACAGGCAGGAAGGACAGAGAGACAGACAGGAAGGACAGACAGACAGGCAGGCAGGAAGGACAGAGAGACAGACAGGAAGGACAGACAGACAGGCAGGCAGGAAGACAGGCAGACAGACAGGCAGGAAGACAGGCAGACAGGCAGGAAGGACAGGCAGACAGACAGACAGGCAGGCAGGAAGGACAGAGAGACAGACAGGAAGAAAGACAGACAGACAGGCAGACAGAGAGACAGACAGACGGTCGCTGCTGCATCAACAGTTGTCCAATATAAAATGATCCGTACAGAACGAGCCCTCAGCGGGCTGCGGTAGTTCCACTCACCGGGACTCGGCTCTCTCCGCTCGGCTGTGATCCGCTGCCTGTGACGGTGAGACCGGCTGTCTGTCGGTCTGCGTGTCTGCGTGTCCTCCGTCTGATCCAGACCGTGTCTGTCTGCACGCTCACTGAGAGTCAGCGGGGGGCAGCCAGACATAACAGGAAGTCAGCAGACTTCTATACTTTATAAAAATAAGAGCAGCTTCACACGTCGAGGGGACCATCCACAGGCAGATCCAGATCCAGAACCAGAACCAGAAGAAGAATCAACGGTCCTGGGATGTTTTGACACATTGAAGACCGTGAGAAGCGGTAGAAAAGCTAGCAAGACTCTAGGGAGACCTTGAGTATTTCTTGTCTCCAAGGTCAAAGTGAACTTTCAGGCTCAGAAAAACAGCACGTGGCCAAACATCCGGCAGCGGAATCCTCCTCACATTAAGCCTTTTCTGCTTTCCGCACTAGTTATAACTTAAGCTTTTATTTTGAAGGTTATGACCGGAAACGCACTTTCTTGACTCCTGCCACAAAGTTTGTTTGTGCGCGTGACTTCTGTTGAGAGTGTGAGGCAGCCAATCGCTGCTCTCCTCTGTGTGCGCGCGCGTGTGTGTGTGTGTGTGCGGTTGCCTCGGGTTACCGGGTGATTGGCAGGTCGCGGGCAGACAGACTTTCGCGCCATCTCGTGGTGAAGAGACGCTTTTTCCACTTACAGCCAATAAACACACAAATATAACGACCTCACAGGTGTAGAAAAGATGGTTTTAAACATTAAAATGGTATCATCTCTTTCCCGTTAAGTCTCCCATTATTGATAATCTGCCATTATTAACCCTCACATCTGTCCAAGCAGCATCTTTAGTTTTGCGGTTAAACTTGGTGTCTTTATTAACAGCACGACACTGATACTTACCGGGTAATTTGCAGATTAAAGTCATGATTTGTTGATTAAACTGTGTCGAGCTAAATAAGCTTCACCTCCAGCAGCTACAAGATTTACAGGCCCTTTGAAACGCGGTTCAGTAGAAGCCAATAATATAACTATATAATATATATATATATATATATATATATATATAACGATCTGATTATACATGTAGGGACAGTTCACCTGCATGACTATTTCTACTTTTGTGGTGTTGCTATGGTTACTTCAGTAAAAGATATGAATATTGATCTCCTCTCTGGTTAAATGTAGTGCAAACTAATTAATAACTAACGTCTGTGGATTTAAAGACACTTTACAGACTGTTTGAATCTGAACTGTGTTGAAGTGCAAACCGAGGACAGCGACAGGTGAGCGACAGGTAGTAACGTTAGCTAGCTGTACATTTGTTAACCTGCAGTTCATTAGCGTTACGGTGTGTTATTTAAAAAAAGAAATTTAAATTTAGTAAGGTTGGTTACCTAAATGATGCAGATCTGACAACATTTGTTAAGCAGCTATTTTAGCTGGTGCAGCTAATAAACGCTAACATTGTGGTAAGTTAGCCGGTTAGCATTGCGGCTAGTCGACGTCGCACGAGACTGCGGTAGGTAACAGGTGTCTCCGCTTCGTAGTAAAGGTAAACGCTGTTCCTCACATTTGTTCAGCTTTTCTTCACCAACTGTTATAAACTTTACTACCTTCCCAGTCATGGAGACAGATAAAATATTTAAGCTAATGCTAGCTGGAAACTCAATGGCGGCGAATCCCATTTGAAAATTAGTGAAACGTAATATTTCATGGCTTATCGGCAAAATTGTAGACCAAAGTTTAAAACCCGTGAATCGCGGTGGCCTCATCTCTAATTCGGCTGTTATTTGAACCGCAAAGCAGCAGGTTTTAACTAAAAGTCACCATTTAACGTTACTGCTGCAGCCAGGTGGGACGGATTGTTAGGCGCGAAGAAGAAAGTTACGGCTTGGTGCTTATTTCAGTTACTGTTGGCTGTGTTTGTGTGCCGAATTGAAAAGAGGTGTCTGTCGTGTTGTGTGCCGATATGAATGGAAACATCACATTACAGAGTTTTTACGGAACTCGGCGTGTTTGTGCTGTCAGTGATGAAAAGAGGCGTCTGTCTTTGTTAATTAGCCCGCAGGTGAACGAGATTCGGCTGATCTGGGTTCTGTGTCTTGCAGGAGAAGGAGTCACACAAACAGGAAACCGATGGATGCATCAAAAGCAGACTCGTTTTTCCTGAGAAGTACCTCAGCAGTTTCTCTCAATGAGCGGTGAGACTCACACATTTAATCTGATTTAGACTGTTTCATTTTCCATCCTGTAATGTCTCCTGGAGCTGTGAAAAACATGAAGTATTTCTGCTTTGCCATGAATGGAGTATGGCCTACACAAACATGGAGTCCTTATCTCAGTGTAGTATCACCCGACATTAAAATAAACACCTCCTGGCTGTAACGTTGACCTCCTCTCTGTCTGTGTCATCCTCGCTGTAGCTTCTCTAAGGGGCTGGTGGACCAGCTGACCCAGTCCAGGATGGTGACCTTTGACCCGGTCCTGCTGCAGCAGCGGAGGGTGCGTGGCCCCCCGCCGGCGGTCCTGCTGGTGAAGAGACAGACGTCGTCGCCGCTCAGTCTGCAGGTGAGTCGCAGCGCTGTGGACCAATGACAACGACCGTTCACTTCTGTGTTGTGGTGACGTCAGACTGGACTTCACCAGGTGAGCGACCTGTTACCTTCCTGTAGGTGAGTCGGCCATTAACGAGTGTTACTGTACACTGCAGGTCTTATTAGATGCAGGACGAGAGCACAGCGTCCACTTACTGTCTGAAGCTTTCAGCAGCATCTCTTGGCCTTCCTCAGCGGATGGAGGTGGTTTAGTGGTTGAAGTCAGGAGCTCTGACTGCGTAAAGCAACACGTCACTTACCTGGTTAACCCTCTCACCCCCCCACGACGCAGACTCGAGACTCGTCTGTGAGGGCGAAGCAGCGTCGGAGGAGGAGGAGGAGCGTCTGGACTCGACTCGGCTGGCAGCAGGTGACGCGTCGCCTCTCGGCCTCCAGACCCAGAGGCTTCTGGAGCTTCAGGCACAAGTTCAGATGGAGAGCCAGGTTCACCTCCACCTACAGGAGTGAGTACCTGATGGCGGTTTTACTGATTCAGTTCAGGTCAAACCAAGACGCTCTGAATCTCACAGATTAAATCGATCAATAAACCAACTGAAAGATGAATTATTGGCCCGTTGAGCTCGTCCTGTCCGTCGGTCCGACGGTCACAAGAAGTCCATCTTAAATATATTTATTCAGACAGTTTGAGAGTTCATGAGTCTACCATCATTACACCTGTACCTGTGTGCTTCCTGTGCAGGATGGGGTGACCTGCGCGGTCGACTTGGTCAGCGCCGCCTCCTCGTGAGGAGAAACATCCAGGAGCTGACTGCAGGTCAGTTTATCAGCAGCTGCGAGAATACTCAGTCAGACGCCATTCTGTGCTCAGGTGAGAGGGTTGAATGCACCTGTTGACCCCTGTGACCTCAGTACGTGAACAGGTGAGGTGTTCACTGACCCGTCTGTCAAACACTGTGGCCCAGAGTCCGAAGCTTGACACGTTCAGACTGTAAGAAGGTGTTTGTTCATATTGTGGCTGTAATGCCCTCTGCGGCCTGCGGGCGGCGCCGAGGCTTTCTGAAGAACATCTAAATACAGACCCACCTGTTTTACTCTTATTTTATCTTACACTTAAACCAGAATCAGAAATACTTTATTGATCCTGAAGGGAAACTGTGTTCCAGCAGCTCGCCTTTACGTCAGCGCACACAGGAGGAAGTACTAGCAAACAATATGATGCACTATAAAACTATAAAACAGGTCAGAAAGTAAATGAAGTACCAGGTGGGTTTACCGGTATAATAATACACTGTAATAATATAAGTAATAAGTAGTGGTGCAACAGCAGTAATGGAGGTATGATTAATAAATAGGAAAAACTAAATATTGCACAGTTATTCAAGTATTGCAGAGATGTTAATGATCAGTGTCCAGTTTAGTGACTTCGGGTCAAACAGACTGACACTTAGAGGGAGGAGCTAATTTATTTTACTTTACTTTCTGACCTGTTTTTATAGTTTTATAGTGTATCATATTGTTTGCTAGCACTTCCTCCTGTCTGCGCTGACGTGACGGCGAGCTGCTGGAACAAAGAGTTTCCCTTCAGGATCAATAAAGTCTTTCTGACTCTGATAGTCCGTTTGTCTCAGTGTTATTGATACGTCTTGTCTCCTAACGGCGATAACCTGTCGGCGTTAGTTTAACCTGCCGTGTGCTTCTCCCGCAGGACGAACACGGCTCAGTCTGCACCTGCAGAGGGGCGGGGCCGCTGCATCCAGGGGGCGTGGCCTGAGCAAAGACCACGTACCAACCAAGAAGCAGCTGGACGCTCAGCTGGACGAGTACATGTCGCTGTCCAAGAGCAGATTGGACGCTCAGCTGGACGACTACATGTCCATGTCCAGGAGCCGTCTGGACGCCGAGCTGGACGAGTACATGTCGATGGCCGGACAGGCGGCGGAGGGGGGGCAGGCGGAGCTGCACTGGGACTGAGTCGGGGGGACTAAAACTACTTTTCTAGTTAGTTTGATTTAGTGACTGATGAAGCTTCACTCATTTGATTTAAACAGACTTTGGTAAGTTCAGGATCCAGATCGGGTCGATGGATCGGCCCTGCGCTCGGTCTCTGCTCGCAGCTGGAGGAGCTCTGACTTTAGTTTCGTGTCGAAGCAGGACGCCGTTGGTTTCAGGAACGCGTTGGTCGACAGACGGCGAGGCGTTTGTTGTTGTTGTTTTTTTGTTGTTGTCACTTGAACTGATCGGGCCGTGTGCACTTCACTGACCCCTCTGTGTGTAGGAACGTCTGGAATCGGTCTGATTGTGTTGCTACGCTCCACTTTTGTTCCCAGCATTTAAAAAAAACATATTTTAATAAAAGATGTTTCCTGCTGAGTCGCTGTTTACTCCAGGTGTTCTGATCAGCTGACGAGGCATTTTAACCTGCGGCTCGTACCCGTCAGCAGCGCGGCCTTCTTTAGGTTTTACATAAAACACGATGCTCTTAAAATCATCTGATGCATGTTTATAGATTAACCGCACATCAGTAAATATTAAATAGTCTCCACTTTGACATCTGCAACATTAAAATGCTGTTTACACTTTAATGTATTAATAATATAGCACTCTGCAGAATGTCTACTTTTACTTCTGATACTGTAAATCTGTTTTCCTGAATGATTCTGATGCAGGACTTTTATTGTAACAGTATTTAAACGTTGTGGTAAAGTCTCTGAGAACTTGTTGCGCTGCTGACAGGAAGCGGAGCGTCTGGCTGATCCCTGAACAGCCTCACAAGGTCAATATCCTCCAATAACAATCTGATCAGCTGTTGATTCATTTGTTTTTTCAAGATGATTTCTTTGGTTTTTCTCTCGTCCTCCTCAGAGCGGACAGCGGAGACGCAGACGGGACACTGGGGGACGCCTTGTTGGACAGGTTAACTGGGATTTGTGGGTCACCGATTGGTCCTGCTGCCCGGTAAGTCCTCGTCCTGAAGTCCGTCTGAGAGCGCCTGCTGCACTCCTGCGTTAACGAAGGAAGTGACATCACTGAGCAGCAGCTGCCTGCTGCTGTGACATAAATACACACAGATCAATAATGTTTCATTAATAATAATAAATGAACCAATCAATGAAAAATAATGTATCGTTGTATCCGTCCAAATTCCTCCTCGCTCTTCCCTGAAGGTGATTATTGATGAGTCCAGCAGGTGGCAGCAGAGATGCAGCTGCTGCAGTTCAGCAACACGAGTCATTGATCACTTCACGTGTCGATCGATCAGACGTGAACCAACAGGAAACTGTGTGTGAAATCATTTATTACAGAATAAAAACACAAACATATAAGACTGTGTGTGCTTAATGTGTTGTCATGGTAACACCAGGCAGCTCAGAGGTGATCAGAGTTATTGATCAGAAATCGATGAGCAGGTTTCAGTCGAGGGTTTCATGTGAGCTTGATAGAGGATGTGACGTCGGCAGGTTATTGATCAGTTTCTGAGCAGCAGCTGATGGCTCGGTCCTCTGGGTCTCCAGCTCCTGCAGGCGGAGGAGACAAGATGGAGGTCAGTGAGACATTCCCGTTCACCGGTGACAGAACGGCAGGCGTTCCCGACTGGACTCGACCCGGCGACGTGGGACAACGTTCAGCTTCTGAGTAACTGATCTGAATGTGAAACCTGCGCGTGTTTTCGTTAAAGCTGCAGCTTCAGTTTCCGCTCAGTGTTTCTCACTGAGACGGCGTGGACGCACCGACGACCCGGTACAGGAAATAAGAAGAACTACGTGCTCGACGTGCTGCCGGTGGAGGGGGGAAGCTCGCCACCACCTGGGTGATGCGAGGCAGCCATTTTGCATCAGAACGCTCGGTTTAACGGCAGCGTCCCCGTCCGGGGGGGAGGCTGCCCCCTACTGGCCCGCACCGGTACATGCTGGTCTGCCGCTGGCCAAACGCTAACAGACGCGTCAGTATGGACGCGATGTTTTCTCACGCTCTTATTCTCCCTGAAGCCCAGGTCCATCGATCCTTCAGACCTGAATGTCTGTTTTCCAATAAACTTTATCGAAGCAGCAGCAAGTAACAACTTGTGTAACTAAATAATGAATATAAAATAATAAATCCTCCGGGGGAAACTGTTTTTACAGCTTTCTTTAGAAGAAACGTGTTGTTCAACGGTCCGCTCAGAACTGTTTGGCTTCCTGCTTGTAGATTTAGATTTATGAATCTAATAAAGATTGTTTGGAGAAACGCTGTGAAGGGTCGTAAAGGAGATCTCTAACTGTGTCAGTCAGGAAAACAAACTGGGCCGATACGAAGAAGCAGAAGCTCGTGCGGATCTCAGGAGTGACAGCTGTGAATGATGGGAGTCGACCGAGCTGCTTCACCTTTAACCTGAAGGTCGAAGGTCAAACTGCCCGGAGCGTCTGCGGTCGGGAAAGTCACTTTTACAAACCCTTCAGTTATTAGTCGGAGCAGCTGAACGGGCGGCAGCGAGGGCGTGGCTGCCTCTTTGTGCCCTGAGTTTCGGCTCGCAGGCTGCAGCCTGCTGAAGACTGAAGGGAAGAGCTGCAGACGCTCCTGTGATCTCCGCCTGCTCTCCAGGCTCTGAGGCCAGTTCAGGATTTGTTACTTTGGGCTACAAAAAAATCAAATTAACTTGATTTGCTCTCACCTGTCTGCAGGTGGTCCTTGGCCTCCGCCCCCCTTCAGTTCCAGATCTGATGGACAGCCAGTCCCAGCAGGAGCAGCGGGCTTAACGGACCGATCCCTGCGGCCTGAGAGGGGTCACACAGAGGTCATGGACACGCGTATTAAACATTATAATAAACTCGTACAAACAAAGCTGCGTTCACGTTCACACTCAACATCCCCGTGAAGCAGAATCATCAGCGTTCAGTTTTCTCCAGCTGACGTCACTGATGGACTTCCTGCCCCCTTCAGCAGCAAGAAAAGCCGTCTGTCCATCAGGCAACGCTGGGCGGCGGTCACGATGTTATCGGTTGAAACTGGTTGGTTCCAGTGTTGTGCGTCGAACGTGCTCATGTTTTTGCTGAACTGAACGTGAGCGTCGTTCAGTCCCGCGAGACTGAACGACGCTCACGCGCTGTTCTGCGGCGTTTTTGAAACGACGCATCGAGCTGAAGAAGAAACCACCTCGAGCAGCAAGCTTCGCGGTTTCTTTGTCTAAACAGAACGAGAATGGTGGACTTTGTCCCTCGTCACTTACACGGTGATCTCTTTAAAAAGACGCGGACAGCAGCTATGAACGGTTTCAGTGGACGCAGTTTTAAAACGAAGACGAGTGAACAAACGTCTGAAAATGGGTGAAACGGCAAAGAGATTTTTCTCACCTTGTTCTTGCCTTCAGGGTGATAGACGCCCGTCACTACGAGACACAAATACCGCTGTTAGTACCACTAAGACTGGTGATACTACTACTGAGACTGAGCTACTGTTACAGAGTTACAGTTTTCACCGTAGTAGTAGTCGAAGGTGGCGTTGTAGTCGTAGTCTGGTGTCGCCGTCTCTGTTGAGTAGTCGTAATAATCCGTGGTCGACTCTTCTTCATGGCTTCCTGCGTTTCCTGTGGAGGAAAATAAAGTAGGCTAGAATCTCAAACAGCATGTAAATCAGGCGGGTTTTAAGCTAACAGTTCCCCCTGCTTCCGGTCTTTGTGCTAAGCTAGGCTAACAGTTTCCCCCTGCTTCCGGTCTTTGTGCTAAGCTAGGCTAACAGTTTCCCCCTGCTTCCGGTCTTTGTGCTAAGCTAGGCCAACAGTTTCCCCCTGCTTCCGGTCTTTGTGCTAAGCTAGGCCAACAGTTTCCCCCTGCTTCCGGTCTTTGTGCTAAGCTAGGCCAACAGTTTCCCCCTGCTTCCGGTCTTTGTGCTAAGCTAGGCCAACAGTTTCCCCCTGCTTCCGGTCTTTGTGCTAAGCTAGGCCAACAGTTTCCCCTGCTTCCGGTCTTTGTGCTAAGCTAGGCCAACAGTTTCCCCTGCTTCCGGTCTTTGTGCTAAGCTAGGCCAACAGTTTCCCCTGCTTCCGGTCTTTGTGCTAAGCTAGGCCAACAGTTTCCCCTGCTTCCGGTCTTTGTGCTAAGCTAGGCCAACAGTTTCCCCTGCTTCCGGTCTTTGTGCTAAGCTAGGCCAACAGTTTCCCCCTGCTTCCCGTCTTTGTGCTAAGCTAGGCCAACAGTTTCCCCCTGCTTCCCGTCTTTGTGCTAAGCTAGGCCAACAGTTTCCCCCTGCTTCCGGTCTTTGTGCTAAGCTAGGCCAACAGCTTCCCCCTGCTTCCGGTCTTTGTGCTAAGCTAGGCCAACAGTTTCCCCCTGCTTCCGGTCTTTGTGCTAAGCTAGGCCAACAGTTTCCCCCTGCTTCCGGTCTTTGTGCTAAGCTAGGCCAACAGTTTCCCCCTGCTTCCCGTCTTTGTGCTAAGCTAGGCCAACAGTTTCCCCCTGCTTCCCGTCTTTGTGCTAAGCTAGGCCAACAGTTTCCCCCTGCTTCCCGTCTTTGTGCTAAGCTAGGCCAACAGTTTCCCCCTGCTTCCCGTCTTTGTGCTAAGCTAGGCCAACCGTTTCCCCCTGCTTCCGGTCTTTGTGCTAAGCTAGGCCAACCGTTTCCCCCTGCTTCCCGTCTTTGTGCTAAGCTAGGCCAACAGTTTCCCCCTGCTTCCCGTCTTTGTGCTAAGCTAGGCCAACAGTTTCCGAGGCGTTTCTGACGGGGAGAAGGCCTCCCTTTGGCACGGACTTTGGGTTTTGTGTCCTTTCAGACCTTTTACGTGCACAAAAATGCCGCACAGCACGAAAAAGGGCGGGGAAAACCCGAACAAGTATAATATGGCCTCTTTAAAAGGTCCAGTGTGGAGGATTTAGTGGTTAAACTGCTGGTGAAAGAGAAATTGAATTCTAAACTGAGTTTTCGATGTACAGTAAAATGATGTTTCATAAAGAGCCTGAGCAGTGGAAAGAGTGGAAGTGATGAGAGACGATCAGGCGCCTAATCGTTCGTCCAATGAAGGAACGTCTTCAACGACTCCTCCGTCACGGTTCTTCATCTGAAACGAATGAACGCTGACAGAAGGCTGGCTCGGCGGCGGCGTCTCTGTGCGAACTCGCCTGTTCAGATAAAAACACGAACTCCTCCCTCTGAACACAAACTGGCCCCCGAAGCTGTTTGACTGAAGAACCAGAGGACTGAAACACGTCGAGACTCGCCTGCAGTCTGAACTCAGGGACTCAGCAGAGACGTCAGCCGGCTGCGAACAGATCAGTTTACACTGAACGTCTCACAATTTATATATATATATATATATATATATATATATATATATAATATAAATAAATAAAATATATACACACACACTATATTCTTATTTCTTGTTTGCATTTGATGTTAATTCAAGTTATTTTCCCAACAAAACACATGTTGCAGTTTTGAACTCCACTGCATCGTGTGTAAATCAAAGGCTTTTAAAAACAGTTTCTGTCACCAAAAATCAGTTACTATAGCAACAAGAAAAGGACACATGAGTTACACAGCTCTTACTGTTTACCCTGTAAAACCTCCGTACTGTGGGAACCACAAAATGTAAAATGAGTTTTATCGTTTATAACTTCAGGTTCACTGTAAAAAAAAAAACAGCTTCAAGTGCGTTTTTATTTTTTTCAATAAAAATTGTGTATTCAGTGTCCTATATTTTCATAAAGACTATTTACGATGATCAAATATATATATATATATATTTTTTTTTTTTTTTTTTTTTTTTTAATTTATAACTGTTTATTTTACAGTTTTTTCCAGTTGCTAACAAGCGTCGTTCAACACTGAAACCACATTTTCAGAACTCTTCACACAGTCAAACAGCTGATCTCACCTACAAAACCAAACACCGGCAACACGTCTCATTCAGAAACACACATTTCATTCACACACTGACCTGAAACACTAACAGGCAGCGTCACATGACGGATGAACTTTTCTTTTTTAAAGTTTCACTGATTTTAAATACTGTAACACAGTTTCACTTTACTGAAAGCAGAAAATTAATCAGAAATGAATCAAAATTTCATTTTTTTATATGAATATAGAACTTGAAAATTAGAACCAAAAGAGGGAAAGCTCCAGGGCTGCAGTGATGATAAACAAAGAATAAATAAAATACTTCCTACACGTTACTGCAACAACATGTGCAGTTGTTCAGTTTCAGTTTACTTTCAGCATTTTAAAAGAATTACTGCGTAAATGCTCATCGTCCTGTTTTGAACGTGTGTGTGATCATTCTGAACGCAGTGTGTTAGCGTCAGAACAACTTGCTGAACACACAGTGTTCTGCGTGTTGTGGAGGACGAACGGGAAAAGAGCTCCTGAACTTTGAAACGTGCGGTCGCTGAATGCAAAATGGTTCCCAGTTTGGTCCGCACGGCCTTCTGTTCCTCTGACTGTGTGAAGAGTTTTGAAAATGTGGTTTCAGTGTTGAACAACGCTCGTTGCTCGCAACTGTAAGTGAAAGAAGAAACAAGAAAAGAAGTTTGGCAGCTGATCTCTGATCTGTGTTTAAACGTGTAATCGCTCATCTCTTATCTGCTTTCGCTCATTTCATCACCTCGAACCCCCGCAGAGAGAAATAAAGCCAGAGGGGAGAGAAACTGCACTTTTTATTGTTATCGTTTATTAATCCATTGTGACTTCTGGGTCGTTTATAATTTATAGTGCTGAAATGTTGCACGGGATCCTGCTGAGCTCAGTAGAGTCTGTTTGGATTGAAGAACATGAAGCTTCATGTTTCGGGGTTTTCTGTCTCTGTGATATTTTGATTTGTCTGGCGACAGAAAGCAGCTGCGTTTCCTGTCTGATCGCATCCAGCAGATAAAGTTTCATGATTCAACACAGAAAGAATCTCTGAGGACGAGTTCAGTTACAGCTTCGTGTTTCGTTCCTGGATCACTTCACTGTCTGACTGATTAAAAATAAGGAGGACAGGATTTTAACTTTACAGGAAAAAAAGACCCCCGTGCTTCCAGTCTTTGTGCTAAGCTAGGCTAACAGTTCCCCCTGCTTCCAGTCTTTGTGCTAAGCTAGACTAACACTTCCCCCTGCTTCCAGTCTTTGTGCTAAGCTAGGCTAACAGTTCCCCCTGCTTCCAGTCTTTGTGCTAAGCGAGACTAACAGTTCCCCCTGCTTCCAGTCTTTGTGCTAAACTAGGCTAACAGTTCCCCCTGCTTCCAGTCTTTGTGCTAAACTAGGCTAACAGTTCCCCCTGCTTCCAGTCTTTGTGCTAAGCTAGGCTAACAGTTTCCCCATCTTCCAGTCTTTGTGCAAAGCTAGACTAACACTTCCCCCTGCTTCCAGTCTTTGTGCTAAGCTAGGCTAATAGTTTCTTCCTGCTTCCGGTCTTTGTGCTAAGCTATGCTAACAGTTCCCCATCTTCCAGTCTTTGTGCAAAGCTAGACTAACACTTCCCCCTGCTTCCAGTCTTTGTGCTAAGCTAGGCTAATAGTTTCTTCCTGCTTCCGGTCTTTGTGCTAAGCTAGGCTAACAGTTCCCCATCTTCCAGTCTTTGTGCTAAGCTAGGCTAACAGTTCCCCCTGCTTCCAGTCTTTGTGCTAAGCTAACAGTTTCTCCCTGCTTCCAGTCTTTGTGCTAAGCTAGGCTAACAGTTCCCCCTGCTTCCAGTCTTTGTGCTAAGCTAGGCTAACAGTTCCCCCTGCTTCCAGTCTTTGTGCTAAGCTAGGCTAACAGTTCCCCCTGCTTCCAGTCTTTGTGCTAAGCTAGGCTAACAGTTCCCCCTGCTTCCAGTCTTTGTGCTAAGCTAACAGTTTCTCCCTGCTTCCAGTCTTTGTGCTAAGCTAGGCTAACAGTTTCTCCCTGCTTCCAGTCTTTGTGCTAAGCTAGGCTAACAGTTTCCCCCTGCCTCCAGTCTTTGTGCTAAACTAGGCTAACAGTTCTCCCTGCTTCCAGTCTTTGTGCTAAGCTAGGCTAACAGTTCTCCCTGCTTCCCGTCTTTGTGCTAAGCTAGGCTAAACATGTCCTGAGACTGCTTTCCATCCGAATCGTCTGTTCCTTTCACTGCCTGTTAAACACAGTTTGGACGTTTAATCGTCACGTCTGAAAAGTTATTAGATGTTTTGCTCTTAAACACCAAAGTCTAACAAAGCTGCTGTTCATTCAGCAGATGGAGTCGATCTAAAATGATTTATAATAAAATAAAATGAATTAAATGAAGATTTTTCAGAGTAGTTTTAGTTTTAGATTGTGTGAGTGGTAGAAAAAGAAACAAGGATAAGGATTTATTTGGTTAGAGGTGCCAGCCAGGTCGCCTCCCTTCGGTCACGTTTTACAGTTTGTTTAAATGTTTAAATCAACCTCACAAAGGATGCACACAGGAAATGGACACCCTACCATTGAATGACCACAACCCAACAAGAACACAAACACTAAATTTTTAGTAAAAACCAAAATATTCGTACGCTTAAAGTCCCGAAGTCCACAAAACTAAGAATAACCCAACTTAAAATTCCACTACAGGTTTTCTTTCACACTTTTGGTCAGTGTGTGAATGCAAACAAAGTTCAGTTCATAAATAGCAACCAACTAAAAAATACTTTCAAGTAAAAGAAATAGTTTTTGCACTTTCAGCGTCAAAACAGTCAGTGAGCGAGTCTGAGAGTCCGGTCCGGGTTTCAGCTGCTGGATTTGTGTGTGAATGACCGGCTTCCGTAAAAACAGCGGCGTGGTTTTAGAGCGACCCGGGAGGATGTAGCTAAAATGATCGCTGGGCGGCTGGATGAAGAAACCGAAAGGGATTAAACGGCCGAGCGCGTTGCTCCGGACGATTTTTTTACTGCTTTGTGGCGCGAGCCGGGAACGAATGAGCAGATTGTGACGATGGCTGTTTCTCGGGGTGTGACCAGGTGGTGAAATCTGACGACGAGCTCCGTCTCAGTCGCAGGTCATAGGTCCTCCAACGGGATAAAAGCACAGAGAATGGATAAGAACAAAACTCTGGACTGTCCTGAAGTGGCCTTCTGCGAGTCCTGATCTGAATCCTATCGAACATCTGTGGGCTGAAACCTGCAGTGTGCAGAAGGCGCCGGGAGGCGGGGCCACACTACCTGCTAACAGGTGCAGAAGTCTCACTGAGAGCTACAGAAAACGTTTGATTGCCTCTAAAAGGTTGTGCAGAAATATTATTAGCTTACGGGTCGCATTTTTCCATTTTCATTTGTTTTATTATTTAAATTATGTTGAATAAAAAAAATCAAAAGCAAAGTCTGATTTATGTTAAATATGGAATAAACAGTGGACGCCAATTATTTTTGTCAGTTTCAAGTTATTTCAGAGAAACTTTTTGTGGAGGGCACCAACAATTGAACAATTGAGGACAGATTATAGAGTAACGCAGCTGTTCTGATCACATATATCTGTGTTTAGGAGGAAAATACACAAATAGGAACACGGATCGGTGTGATGCTGATATTTAGAATATCAATAATGAATAATACCGTACTGTAGTCAGACTGACACCGGCCTGAAAACAGCTCGACTGCAGTCCAGCCTTTACTTCCGTAACGTCTCTACGTCACTATGTAACACGCGTCATAATGCACGAATCGAGCAGTTTCCACAAGTCCAGCTAAAGATGACATTAAGTAACGTTAGACACCCTCCAGGCGGCCAATGGGCACAAAGCTGTTACTGCGACGCAGAGACAGAGCTCAGTTAAAACGTTTCGTCTGAAAGATAAACTAGTTACAAATGAGTAACTTCCCGCGTCGCGCTCCAGTCTACGTTGTGAAGCTGGTTCTGGTTGTTGGAACGTGTACGGCAGAACCGAAGCCGTAGTTACCGGCTGAAGCGGCTTTGTTTCGGATCACACTACCTTGCTCATCAGGACCCGCCCAACTCTGCTTCTGATTGGCTAGTAGTCCTTACCTCGGTACTGCACGTGTGCAACTCCCAACAAAGATCGAACAGAAGTGCGACGCCTCACTCGGGAGCTAAAACGGAGCGTTCAAGACAAGAGGTGCTGCAGCGACGAGCAGCGTGAGAAACAAAATGTGTTTTATGAAACTTTCACACACACGTTTCAGATACAGTTCAGTGTAGTGCTGCACTGCTCACCTCTCCATCGTCTGCTGTCAGTTAAATGTATTAGTTTAATATTTATATTTACTCACTGCTTCTTGCTAACCAGGCTCCCTCTCTTCATCACAGCTGCTCGTTGAGCCAGGGAGGAGGCTTAGCTGTTTTAATCTAATAAATAAACACTAATATTCTAAACAAAATATTCTTACACCTACCTTCCTTATCAAACAGAAAAATACAACCGTACGCCTTCTGGATTCAGGTTTCTCTCTTTCACCGAGCTAACTGCCTCGTTAACTCGTCCTAAAACTCTTCACTGAAACTCGACAGAAACAAAATAACGTACGCTCTGCTCATATCATGTTCACGGCTCAGCGCGAGAGGAGGTTTGTGCAGCTGCTTCAGCTTTAACACGTTTTTACCGGTATAAAATCTTCTTGTGTCTTAATGTCCTCACACTGTGTGAGCTAGCTAGCGTTTGGCATATCGATCGAAAAAATTGACAGACCTGTCAGCCAATAAAAAACAAGTATTTCCACGTGTTTTCCTGTAAACCCTCTGATTGGTCGATTAGAAGAGGGTATTAGAGAAGAGGGAGAGTTAAATAAAAACTCTTCTGGGCTACAGCCCCGGATGTCCAGGCCGGGCGACGCCCATGGTTGGAGGTCAGGACTTCAGTAGAGCTGTGTCCTGTCACTAATGCTAAGCTAACATTAGCTGTTGACGGTCAGTAAATCCCTCCAAACTGTCCTCTGCCCGCTTGTTAAACAACAATGTGTCGCTTTCTGTTTCTACACGATTTAAATACAGAAGATGTTCACGTGGAAGATTTAAAGTTGTTTAAATCAATCTTTGACGGAGCTGCTGAGTAACGAAAGTTAAGTAACGAGTAATGTAACTAATTACTTTTGCTGCTGAGTAATTAGTAAAGTAATATAACTACTTTATCAACGAGTAATGAGTAATAGATTACAGTTTTCAAGTAACTTCCTGTAACAACAACACTGGTTATAATAACCATAATTAGTTTGGGTAAATAACAGTAATATACAGTGGTGTGAAAAAGTGATCGCCCCCTAAACCTAATAACTGGTTGCTCCACCCTTAGCAGCAACAACTGCAATCAAGTGTTTGCAATAGCTTGCAGTGAGTCTTTTACAGCGCTGTGGAGGAGTTTTGGCCCACTCATCTTTGCAGAACTGTTAATGTAATGTAATGTAATGTAATTCAGCCACATTGGAGGGTTTTCGAGCATGAACTGCCTTTTTAAGGTCATGCCACAGCATCTCAATAGGATTCAGGTCAGGACTGTGACTAGGCCGCTCCAAAGTCTTCATTTTGTTCTTCTTCAGCCATTCAGAGGTGGACTTGCTGGTGTGTTTTGGATCATTGTCCTGCTGCAGAACCCGAGTTCGCTTCAGCTTGAGGTCACGAACAGATGGCCGGACGTTCTCCTTCAGGAGTTTTTGGTAGACGGCAGAATTCATGGCTCCATTTATCACAGCAAGTCTTCCAGGTCCTGAAGCAGCAGAACAGCCCCAGACCATCACACCACCACCACCATATTTTACTGTTGGTATGATGTTCTTTTTCTGAAATGCAGTGTTACTTTTACGCCAGATGTAACGGGACACCCACTTTCCAAAAAGTTCAACTTTTGTCTCGTCAGTCCACAGAGTATTTCCCCAAAAGTCTTGGGGAACATCAAGATGTTTTCTGGCAAAAATGAGATGAGCCTTAATGTTCTTTTTGCTCAGCAGTGGTTTTCGTCTTGGAACTCTGCCATGCCGGCCATTTTTGCCCCAGTCTCTTTCTTATGGTGGAGTCATGAACACTGACCTTAACTGAGGCGAGTGAGGCCTGCAGTTCTTTGGATGTTGTTGAGGGGTCTCTGAATGGCTGAAGAAGAACAAAATGAAGACTTTGGAGCGGCCTAGTCAAAGTCCTGACCTGAATCCTATTGAGATGCTGTGGCATGACCTTAAAAAGGCAGTTCATGCTCGAAAACCCTCCAATGTGGCTGAATTACAACAATTCTGCAAAGATGAGTGGGCCAAAACTCCTCCACAGCGCTGTAAAAGACTCACTGCAAGTTATCGCAAACGCTTGATTGCAGTTGTTGCTGCTAAGGGTGGAGCAACCAGTTATTAGGTTTAGGGGGCAATCACTTTTTCACACAGGGCCATGTAGGTTTGGATTTTTGCTATGGGAACTCTGTAAAGTTAACCCATTACTGTGTTGGTGCTTTTGACCCAAGTTGGTTGTTAATGACACTGAGACAAAACAACACAACAACTCATAAACCTGTCCAGTAGTGCTGCATATCACCTGTAGAGAAATTAAGTAACCAATAGGGCAACACACATCCCTGATCACCGATCAATCAATCAATCTCACATCTTTTAGGAGTTCTGTTTCATCTCTTGTGTAAATAAATACAATCTGAACATTTGAACGTTAAATCACCTGTAAAGTTGCTGCTTCACACTGAAGATGTTTTATTACACAAAGACGGAAACTAGTCTCCTTTTAAACTGTCGATCAAACTGAGCTGCTGATCGATCAATTGATCGTTGTTATCAGTTCTGAGCTACAGTCTGAGAGGTCAAAGGTCGCAGGTCACTCACCACAGCAGGGCAGCATCAGCAGAGCGAGCCACAGAGAGAGCGAGAGCACCTTCATCCTGGACGAGAGAGAGACACTGACTGAGAGAGAGAGAGAGAGAGCGAGCGAGCGAGCAGTGGGTGTGTCCTCTGACAGTCTGAACTCGGAGGTAAATTTAACCCTTTAACCAGCACTGACAGTACAGTCTCATGCTGTTTGTCTCAGCTTCATTCAAGCCCACAAAACGTTTCCAAAGAACCTGTCAGACTGAACTTTGGGTATAAAAACACAGCGTTCTCATGTAGCTTCAGTGAGCTGCAACGAACACGATACACTTCATGTACAGGCAGACAGTAAAGTAAGGAAGTAAAGTTTGCCAGGAAAGTGTTGTTGTTCCACCACAACTGTGTGGAACTCTGCTGCAGGGATGAACGGCGTTCTTCCCCCATATGGTGGTGGAGAACGCTGTCTAACACGTCACTATAAACCCTCCTCATAGACCACTAGAACCTTCCAGATGACCTAAACCACCCCTAAAACCTTATCAATGACCACTAGAACCACCTCATTGACCATTAGAACCATGTAAAGGACCACTTGTGTGGCTCACAGCTCAGAAAAGAAACAAACTTAAACCCAAAAGCACGACTCACAGGCAGACAGGTTGAGATAAAAGTTCACGTTTACTTGAATCAGGAAACAGGCAAGGGTCAAAACCAGAACCTATTAATTCACTGTTAGAGCTTCCCAAGGAACCTCTAGAACCTCATAAGGGACCCCTGAAACCTTCTTGCTGACCACTAGAACCGCCTAAGAGACCTTTAGAACCTCCTCTGGCTCCAGGCGTCCTTCATGGGGTTCTAAGAGTCCTTGGGAAAGTACCAGAGGCCCTCAAAATGCTCCAAGGGTTCTTGAAGGTGTGTCAGGACCTTAGAACCTCGTCACAAAGAACAACCTACTAAATGACGTACAGATGGTTGAAATTGTAAAGTTTGTTAGAGAGTTGCTGTTCCACCTCCGGTGTGTGGAACCCTACTGGAGGGATGAGCGAGTTCTTCCAACAGATCATGTGGTGTTTTGATGATGGGGGGCAGGGCTGGACTGCACACCTGTCTTTGTTTGGTCTGAGCGACCCGTCACACAGGTAGATCGCCCACTGTTTCTTTTCTTAACTGACACGGGGCTGGCCCAGTCACATCTTTAAACGCCTTCGGGCAGAGGATTCGGTGAGCCCGGCGACACCAGTTCAGCTGTCAAGGTTCTGCAGCCGAAGCCGGGGTTTGGGTTCGGCTGCTTCGACCTATCCGGTGCCTTTTGTTGAAACGTGTTTAAGAGCAAAATCAAGAATTTAAAGGGTTAAAATGACTATTTTCAGACTGTTTTTTTTTTTTAACAGCGCAGCCAGATCGTCATGAAGAAAGTGAAAGTTCAACAGGACGAGTCCTGACACGAAGAGTGTTTGTTTCAGCGGTCGAAAGGAGACGCATGCTGACATCTTACGTCCCGAGGGGAGAAGCGACAGGGTTTTAAATGAATTCAAAAGTAAACACATAAAAAATGTATAAATAAGTTTTTGGTTTATATTTTATCCTATTAATACATTGTGATATACTGTCTGACACAATACATTTAAAATTAACTTTTAAATGTTATTTCATGTGTGTGAAGTTAACGTTTTGTCCTGACGGTGGCGCTCTGATTCACACCGTCAGAAGATAAACAGATTATTTCCAACCTCAGTCACAAAAAACATTTAAGACATTAAAAATAAAGATATTAGCCACTCTCAATTCTTGTATAAGATATTTAGGTCATCATAAATAAACCAAAGTAAATCAGAATAATAGTCTTTTAAATGATTCATAGATTTACATAAAGAAGTAGAACTGATGTTATTTTTGTCCTCCAACATGATATAAACAACAGCAATATAAATATTCTTTAACTGTATTTGCAATAAGGACGTGCAGTTGGATTTAAATGTATTATTATTATTATTATGTGTTTTTTGCTTAAATGTCACATGTTCAGTGTTAGATTAGATTTATTGTCTCGGAGCGAGAGTTTTTCCGCAGACAGTAAAACTTGTTGTCGGGCAGGCGATGGTTTTATTTCCTGCAGGTGATGCGCCTGTAAACACACGAACCCCTGCAGGAGTTATTGTTGCCAAGGAGAGGTAAACAATAAAGTTAGAGTCAGGTTTCAGTGAAGGGGGTGGAGCTCTACTGCCTGACAGGTCAGACTCAGGGTTCAGTCTCAGCTGGACATTAACAGAGATTTAGACTCCCAGTGTTCCCAGTGACAACTCCCAGCATGCCACAGGGCAGCAGAGGGTCAGTGGGGGGTTTGATGGATCGACCTGTCAGGAATTCTTCCTGCTGAGAAACACTGTATGCGGAGTGTGTGGACATGTATTACTCATGTTGTGGGGACTCGCCTTCCTCTTGGGGACAAAACGCAAGTCCAACTAATTAACAAAGAAGCGAGAAAACGTACGAGATAAAACGTTAAACAACATTTTGGGTTAAAGGAGAGGTTTAGGACGAGATCAATAACCACTAACTGTTACGGTTACCATCTCCAGGGAGGTTAGCGGTTGGAAAGGGGTCCAGGGCCGGGGTACGCCACAACTAGTGCGAGCAGGGAACACGAGGAATTGGACCCAAATGCAGACTCAGAGGTACAGTTCACAGATTTAATGGTGAAAGAAGAAAAGGCTTACAGCGATGGTCGGCAGGCGCAGGTCAAAGCCAGATAAAATCCAGACTCCAAAACAGGAAACAAAGTCCGCACGACGCTGGCAAACTGAGACAGAGCAGCACACAGACTGAATACACTAAACTACACACAGGTGAAACTAATCCGGGCGGGAAACACACAAAGGCAGGAAGTAAAGTGTATGGACAGGTGAGTAACAAAATAAAACAGGAAACACTGGATGGATGAATGAATGACACAATGAAAACATAACCTGGGAAGCAGATGCTGGAGACCGGGAGCCCCCCCCCCGCCCTCGAGGGATGGATTCCAGACGCCCCTTCGACAAGTCCACAAAGACCTGGTGGCGATACATCCAGCGGCGTGCGAACACAACAGGGTGTTCAGGGCGCCACCGTTTCTTTTTAAATAAACGTTTTGCTGCGTTTTGTCGGGGCTGAACGCGGTCCTGGTGCCGAAAACAGTCATTCTGTGTGAGCGTCTCGTTGGCTGCGGCGCCCTCTGCTGGAAACATTACCGGGACATTTCCTGGTGATGTCACAGATGCCGCGGTGACATCACCACGTCACTCATTACTGTGATGGAATAACAAGCTTCAGACTGAAACTTTCGAACATCAGAACCTGAGCTCCGTTTGGACATAAACACATCAGAGACGAGGCATCGCCGTGGTAACCAGGCGGTGACGGGCC
>NC_058050.1:541533-569033 GCF_020085105.1 Siniperca chuatsi
AGGTGGAGACACGTAGCTACAGGAGGAGACAGGTGGAGACAGGAGGAGACAGGTAGAGACAGGTAGCTACAGGTGGAGACAGGAGGAGACAGGTGGAGACAGGTGGAGACACGTAGCTACAGGAGGAGACAGGTGGAGACCGGAGGAGACAGAAAGAGACAGAAAGAGACACGTAGCTACAGGAGGAGACAGGTGGAGACAGGAGGAGACAGGTGGAGACAGAAAGAGACAGGTGGAGACAGGTAGCTACAGGAGGAGACAGGAGGAGACAGAAAGAGACAGGAGGAGACAGGTAGAGACAGGTAGAGACACGTAGCTACAGGAGGAGACAGGTAGAGACAGGTAGAGACACGTAGCTACAGGAGGAGACAGGTAGAGACAGGAGGAGACAGGTAGAGACACGTAGCTACAGGAGGAGACAGGTGGAGACAGGAGGAGACAGAAAGAGACAGGTAGAGACAGGTAGCTACAGGAGGAGACAGGTGGAGACAGAAAGAGACAGGAGGAGACAGGTAGAGACAGGTGGAGACAGGTAGCTACAGGAGGAGACAGGAGGAGACAGGTGGAGACAGGTAGCTACAGGAGGAGACAGGAGGAGACAGGTAAAGACAGGTAGAGACACGTAGCTACAGGAGGAGACAGGAGGAGACAGGTAAAGTACGTCTGACTGATCGATCAGAGAAAATCACTCACGTGGTGACGTGCATGTGTGTTACCATGGTTACCGAATGATTTGAACGGATCATGAGATCACTTCCTGGACAGCAGGTGGATCGTCAGTCTCCTGTCACAGATCTACTGTAAAGCCCTGTGATTGGTCCGTTTGCTTTCACGCCTCTGAACCGAAACAGGTGAGACACTTCAAGCTGTTAGCAAACATTAGCTTCGTGCCGTCACTGGTTAGCTTAGAGCTACATGCTAATTAAACGGTTTGGACCAGAAGTACAACTTTATTCACAAAACTGATTAGAATCAGGAGCAGTAACTCCACAGGCTACCTGAAGCAATGTAATCAATACTGACAGTACTGTGTGTGTGTGTGTGTGTGTGTGTGTGTGTGCAGAGGACTTGCGGACGGTGGGGGCGGGGCTGCTGCTGATTGGTGGAGTGGTGGCAGTGGTCAGTGTTGTTGGATGTGTCGGAGCTGAAGGCCACTACAGATTCCTGCTGCTGATGGTGAGTCACAGCCTGTCACCTGACGTCACCTGACGTCACCTGCAACAGGAAGTGTCCGAGGCTGAGGCTGCGTTCAGGTCATGTGGGAGTTATTGAGATTGGAGCTAAAGTGTACAAACTGGTCTGGAAACCAAACAAAGATGGACGCCTCATGTCAGCTCACTGTAGTTAAACGCACGTTTAATGGACGTGGTGTTACTCTCAGGTCAAACAGACGCCAGCAGCCGTCTCTCATGATAGAAACGCAGCGTTAACCCTCCAGGCTGTACTGAACACTGCTCTTCCTCCTCAGTACCTGGGCCTCCTCATCGTCCTGGTCCTGGGTCAGCTGTTCGTCACGCTGCTGCTGCTCATAACCAGAAACAAGGTGAGCCGTCTCTTATTTTGGCGATCAGACGTGTGTCCGAACGCCGGCACCCATGTTTCCCGCGTGAGCCTGAGCGCAGAAGAAGAGTCGACGAGCGTCAGCTCATCAGGAAGCTCCTGTCGCGTCTCCCAGTGACGACACCGTTTTCCCTCCGCAAACATGACAAATATTTGATGTTTCCAGCTGCTCAAACGAAAGGAAAGTGAGCGTCTCACAGCTGCAGTTGGGCGACATCATCCTGGGCTTTGGGAAATTATGTTAATTGTTAAATTACATCAATGTTTCACAATTTTGTGATGTTTTACTGACCACACATCAAATCGATGAATCAAGAAAACAACAAATTGATAATGAAAATAAAGAAGTGTGCAAATGAAAGCTCCCACAGTGAGCGGAGTCCGGTCCGGAGTCCGGTCCAGAGTCCGGTTGCGTCTAACACGGGCCGTTTGTTGTGATCAGATTGAACGGAGTCTGGACGACACAGTGGACCGGATCATCCTTCACTATGGAGAAAACAGCCAGGACAGACTGATGGACAACGTGCAGCACTACGTGAGTCACAAGACAGGTTGCTGGTTCGATTCCCGGAGTTGTGATAAAACGTTACTGCCTGACAGATTTATGCTCTTCCTGTTGCTTCTCACCAAAATAAAATAACTTTATTAAATCAGCGTCTGATTGCTTAACTAAGTAAATAACTGGTTCCTTTCTTGAAGGACTGTGATTGTGACTGATTGGTTTGCTGCTGACAGGGGGCGTGCTGTGGCAGGACGGGCCCTGCCGATTGGCTGAACAACTCTTATGTCCAGAATCTGAACCTGACCAAACCAGACGTACTTCCTTGTTCCTGTTTCGGCTCGTATCGTCCCAGCTTTGGCTCGCCCTGGTGCTCCGAGCTGCTGAACTTCACCGCGCCGCTGTTCGGACGAGGAAACGCCTCGTATGATCAGGTACTGCAGTACACACACATTTATATACATCTATATCCTTACGTTACATTTGCTGTTTTCTGTCATTTTTAATGTTATATTTGTTATTATGTTGTGATTTATGTAATGCATGCTTTTGTTATGTTTTTAAAGTTGTGTATGTTTTTTAGCTTATGGTTTGTTGTGTTATGTTTGTCATGTATTATGTTGCTTTGTCTGCTCTTTTATCAGGATAATGTGTGTTTGTTGCAGGGCTGCAAAAAGCAGCTCAGCGATTGGCTGCGGGAGAACGCTCTGACCATCGTCGGCATGGACGTCAGTCTCATGTTGATCCAGGTAAGAAAACCGGAGTCTGTCTCGAAATAGAAAAGATGCAGTAGCAGATTTGAATGACTTCATGACCTCCACTGAGTCTCCCCCGTCCCTCTCCAGGTGGTTCAGTTTGTCGTAACGGTTCACCTGTACCGCGCGTTTGGCAGAAAAGCTGCTTTGAGAAGAACCGATCCTCTGGCCGACCCTGACCACGCCCACCTGGACCACGCCCCTGAAGAGCACCTGGACTACGGAGAACAGAACTACGGCTACATCGATCCTGACGATGGTTACATAGACCCCGCCCACCCAGCACATTACCATGACTACCCAAATGGAGTAGACCCCACCCACTTGGCTTATCACCATGACAACCAGAACCACAATTAGTCTACCTGGAGCCAGCCCAGGGTTATCAATACACTTCAAATCAAACTGAATTCTAAGAGTTTGACATTTCTGAATGACAGCTGTTCATATTTTAAATCTGTATTCAGTGTTTCCCCATGAACTCTGGAACAAACACTAACGGAAACTGAAAGTCTCAAACGAAACCCCAGATTATCCGAACCACCACCTGATCAAAACAGAGAAACATTGTCCTTTTTCCTTCAGTTAAACTTTATATATATCTTCTACAATGTAAAGTAGAAGATCTGTTATTAACTGTACAGTAAAAGTGATACATCCCATTATTTTATTATGTTCATATTCATCGGTACAAAACTGTTTACGCTGATCTGTTGGTTGTTTGCTAGTAAGCTAACGTTAGCCAGTGAGCTACCATAAACATGCGGTAGCTTACTAACGTTAGCTAACATACTGCGCGTTAGCCCGTGAACAGGGGAGGTCTGGGATGTGGGGAGTGATTGAAATGTAGTTTAATATAGAATAATAATAAACACAGAATCGGTACATTAATGAGCCGGTAAGTTCGAGCATTCGATCGCGTTTTAATGCGACAGCAGTTTGCTTCTTCCTGTTCGTTCTCCCAGATTTAATGTGAAGTTAGAAACCAGAACAGTTGGAGGTTTGTGTGCGTTTGTTTTAGGCTAAAACTTGTTTTAATTGTTCATTTTTTACTGCGATTTCACCTGTAACATCTTTGAGTTCAATAAACAAACCAGATTTAACATGACGGTGGGAACATCTGGGCTGCGGTTTTCAGATCTGAGAGGTTTTGGTGAATCAAACGGTGGTTTGTTGGAGGTTGTTTTATAATTCTTAAAATCTTTTTATTTTATTTTTTTCGAACCAGTGAGTCATCAGACAGGCGGTCATTAAGGTAATTGATACCAAGTAAAAAATGATAAACGTCCTCAAGCAGGTCATTTTCATTTCAGCTTTCAGGGAACCGTCTTTAGAGGCACGTGAGTTGTAGATCATGTTAGGCAGATAAAGCTTCTCTACTCGTTCCTTTGAAGTGTACTAATTCTGTATGTTGCACTTCAGTTATATTGTAGTTTTGATTCTGTACTTTACAATGTTTTCACCTGTAGTTTGAAAAGAAAAAAGGAGTCTTTTTCAGTCTGAGTGATGTCACATCCTGTCGCTGTGTGTCTGAAGGCGGTGAAACTACAGTGACCAGATCTGTCTGAACTCACTCTGTAAGACGACAAAGTCTTCTAATCTTTGTGTTGTAAAAACAGGAAGTTAGTTACTGTAGTTTGGCTGCTGCTGTGGCCGCTCACCAGGCAGAGCGCACATGATTTACACGAGTCACAAGGTTGCGGTGGGAGAATAAATGTGACTTTACCTTTATTGAATATATAAAGAAACACAGGCAACAGATACACACACAGCTGCACCATATCAGGAATCTAAAAAATGAACAAATTAATAATAATATAGGCCTAAAAAAAAGATTCAGTGAACTCAGCATGTGGTTATTTTGTAACAGCTAACAGACAGGAAGCTGTGAAATCACTACAGGTGTCAACTCAACACGTCTCTCTCTTAATAACACATTTACAGTGAGCAACTCACTGCGTTTACCTGCGTCACGACTGGTTAGCTGGGCAACAGGGAAAGGACCCAAACGCAGACAGTACAGGCAGAGCTGGAGCAGATCAAAGTTTATCCATGAGGCAGACGGGGGGGGCAGGGGCAGGGGCAGGTGGCGGGTTCCAGGGAACAGGTGACACACGGGTACCAGAAACAACCCAGACACACACCGCAAAAACCAACACTGTAAATGAGACAAACTAGACAAAGAACAAAGGGAGTGAACCATTATATGTGGTGAGTGGCTGATGAGGGAATGAGTTGCAGGTGAGGAGTGGGCGGGGCATGCCAGATAACTGCAGGGCTGATGGGAGAAGTGGGAAAAGGTGTGTAGATGGGTGGGGCAGTCAGGTGATGGGGAAATGACTGTGTTTGAAGAGGTGGGAATGTGGCTGAAGAGAGCGACTGAGGAGCAAACTGACAACCTGAGGATTGTAGTGAAATATCAGCTGTAACAGTCTCACCTGCACGGCTACCTGCTGCTCTGTCTGGGTGTCTCTTTATACCTTTTCTGATATTCTTTTCTATTCCTAAGTTCTCATTAATAAAATAGTGGATCTCAAAGCGTGTCGTGTTATTATTTTATGAAGAATAGTTTTTCTCAGATATGAAATAAATGTTTTTCACAACATCACGGCTACGTTCCCATTTCTTTTATAAACTTGGTGAACTCACCTGCTGACCTCTCCTTCACTCCCAGAATGCACCAGATCTGAATGATACAGATTGCTGCTGAACATTCAATGAAAACTATGAAACACATTTTCACTGTGACATTTTTTGAGTAAATCTGACCCTGTACTTTAATGTGTGTGTGTCTGACCTCCATTTTGGATGCTGTGTGTGTCGTCCTGTTGCAGCTGGTAAAGGTGGAGCTCATTTTAATGATTTTATATGCTGCTTGGTAGCTGAATTTCTTCCCAGGGATCAATAAAGGACTCCAGACTTTGAATTGACTCTTGGTACAGAAAGAATATTAGAAGCAGATGAGCTGAGAGGTGTGACTGGATCAGAGCTTATAAGCTCGTTGAACATTGATAATGAGCCACTCAGAGCTTTATAGACAAAGGATGTCTGTTGTGGTGCATACAGGCAGGTGTAGCGTTACTGGGGCAGACCAGAGAGGCGGTTTTACAGGTTATAAAAGTACAAGTCTCTCCAGGTCTGGCTTTAACAGGCAGCTTCTTATTTTTGCATATTTTATACGTGAGCTGATCATGTAACACAGTTTATATGTTTGTGGAAACTAAAGTGGACATCGAGAAGGACTCCAAGGTTCCTCACTTAAGCTTTTGTGTTAATAGACAAGGAATCAAGATGAGACCTACTTTCTTGTCTTTAGCACCAAAAACTGTCACTTCTGTTTTATCTTTATTTAGGAGTAAAATCTGATGATGGTGATATCCTCAATACACTTTATGAGCATGGTGAAAGGCTGAGATCATTCAAGGACAAAGAACTATAGTTGTGTATCATCTGCATACGGGGAGCATAAAAAGGTTAAACAAAGGTGGGCCTAGAATAGATCCCTGCGGAACTCCACATGATGTGTTGACTGTTTTAGAGACATAGTAGCTACTGTCATGCAGATATGACTTAAACCAGTGGAGACAGTCAGCCTTTCTAATCAATTGTGAGATCTCCAGCGTCAAATGCAGCACGAGATCTAGAAGCACAAGACTTATCTGTGATGATGATGAAGATCCTCAGCAGATCTTCATCCTGAGGATCCTGTTTTCTTCTGAGAGACCTCTCGATCGTTTAAGTTTACTTTCACTAATTACATAACCATGCAGGCCTAGTGAGCAGCAGTGTTAGGCTTCAGCTGTACCTCTCTCTTGTATTTTAAACAAATACATTTACTATTTAACATGTGTATGCATTAAATGCAGCAGCATGTTATGATCATGTCCATTTGAGCAATGAATCAAATGGAAAGTGTGTGTGTGACATTTCAAATATCTGGTTGAGACCTAGTGACTGCAAAGGCCATAGCATATGATTCCATCTAGTAGTAGTAGTAGTATTTGGGTGGAAAACTGCCTTGGTTGCAGTTTTGGGGTCATACGCTTAGCTAGGTGGTGCGAAAAACTGGGGTCCTAGAACTGCAGCCTCCGCTAGTGCAGGAACGTAATATTGAAAAATCCACCTCCCAGCAGCTCTAAAGCTCACTGACTAACACATTAGTTTAATCTGATAAAAAATTAAATGTAAAAACCACACTTTGTGGTTTCAGGGGGAGTTAATGTGCGTGCTGGAATAATTCAAACACATTATTTTAAATAAAAAATAAACCGCTAACCTCTAAAACATGAAACAAAGTACAAACTTCACAGTTTGAACCTCAAATCTCTGTCACCTTCATCTCAGCTCAACTCAACTGCTGCAAGGACCAAACTGTGCCTGACAGACCAAGTTCAGGGCCATAAAACCTCTAACCAACCTGTGGTTCCCCTCACAGCCTGTGGGGGGCGCTCAGCTCACCTCCATCATGCTGCAGTGATTCTTTGGGTTTAAGAAGCATCTCAGAGACTTTTTTCTTTTATTTTGTTATTAGAAACTTTATTCAAAAAGTATCTAAGCAGAAAACAATTGAACAGGTTACATGAAATATAAATATATTAAAAAACATTTTGTAAAAAGCTGACGTTTGTCAAATATTGGTCTTCACAGCAATGTACATGTGCACGGTGCAAAACTACATCAGCAGTGCCCTCGTGTTCACAGAGAATTACGTCAGATCAATAAATCATAAATAAACATCACAAATTATGACATTAGAATAAAATAAAAGAGATCAGTCATCAATAAATACAAAAGGAGCCAGAGAGAAAATCAGTCAAAGATAAACTTACAATTATGTAATTATGTGATACAAATATATAACATTGTGACTTTATGCTCCATTTAATTAAAAAAGAGATTTGAATGGATTTTGCATTTCTATTATTGTTTGTCTTACTTGTATTTGGAGGACAATCCTGCTCTGTGTTGGAACTACAGTTCCCATAATGCTTTGGGGGATGTAAACAGGAAGTATAATGTTGCCATGTCAGCTGTGAGCTACAACTTGAGCCCCGTGTTTTCAGCCTGTATGTGTTCACATGCAGTCAGACTGTCCCGTCAGAGCAGCTGAACCAGCAGTCAGCAGCTCCTGTCTGCAGTGGACCCGTGGACGGACAGACAGCTGTCTCTGGATCACTGTGAGACTGAAGGAAACTTAGAAACAGCAGGATTCTCAGGCAGGTTCTGCAGCGGCTTTCTCCTCTGGCGTGTGTACACTGAATCTAAAAAATCTGTGTTTCATGTCTGTGTGTCCGACATGAGTTATGCAAATCAGCAGCCAAACTGACTTCCTGTTGTTTTTACAACACCCGCATGCACCTGTCCCTTTCACCTCACACGGGATCTTTGCTTCACCTGTCTCTTCCTCCACACCCCCATTGGAAAATCTCTGTTTTAAACCACACTGTGGGGACTCACCACACATTTTGGAATAAAATCAGGTCCTGACAAGGTACAATTTTAGGGTAAAGACTTGGTTTTGGTCAAGGTGAGGGAACGTTCGTGTAAAGGAATGAATGTAAATCAGTGTGATGTGCTATCTGCGCAGTGCTTCCACCTGCTTTCTCCAGCAGTCAACACACTCGATGGATTTCTTTAAGGAGATGAAGTCTGGAAGTGAGGAGGCGGGGGAGGAGGTGGGACACTCTGCGGAGAACTGGTACGAGCCCTTAAGAAAAAACACAAAGAAGAAGAAATGTGTTTCATTTCAGGAAAACAAAACAGTGACGTCTGTCCAAACAGCTGACCGATCGATCATCCTGTTCAGTCCCTCCAGGATTTCAGTTTCACAGTCATTAATAATTAACTGTTCCCTTTCTTCTGTCTGTCTTTTAGCTTTTCTTTATCCTTTATTTCTTCCTGTTTGATTCTGTCTTTCATTTTTACCTCCTTCCCTTTTTGTGTCTTCCTTCCTTCGTCCCTCTCTCTTTTACTTTTTTCCTTCTTCCTACCTTCCCTCCTTTTTATCCTTTTTACTTATGTTTGTCTACCTTCCTTTCTTTTTTCATCCTTTCTTGCCTTTGGTTTGCTTTCTTTCCTTACTTCCTGTCATCTTCTCTCATCCTTTATTTCTTTTTATCCATTTTGTTTGTCTTCCTTCCTCCCTTCTTCTCCCTGTTAACTTCCGTCACCTCTTTCATTTCCCGCTTGTTTGTCTTCCTTCCTTTCATCCTTTTTTCCTGCTTTTCTTTCTTTCTTTCTGTCATGTTTGGCAGTAGTAATCCCTGAACCCTGACATCCAGGTGACTCTCTGTTTAAATCGGCCAATCAGAGCGCAGACACTCACCAGGTGTTGCAGCAGGTCGCCGTTCAGCTTGATGACTCCACAAAAAGCGACGTTGACATCATGATTGAAAGATCCGGTTTGCTTTGCACAATCCTGATACCCAGACAGTTTGGAGCTCACCGTGGAGGGCTGCACCAAACCACATTCAAAAAACACACGATTTTAACCAGCTGAGCCAGTGAATGCAAGTTGCAGTGCAAATGCAGTTGTGAGTGTTGGTATATTTTTATTGTGTACTAGCCCTTTTTGTTTTTTTACCAAGTGCATGGAATTGAATTTATGCCATATCCGATACACGCATGATGGCTTTTCCCCTCTTATTATTGTTTTTTGTATAATTCCAGCATAATATATGGAGGGTTTTAAGGGCTGAAACTAAATATATTAAATAAATAAATAATTATGTAATTTAATGCTTAATTATCACCATAAATAAATACATCACAAATTAAATGAGACATTAAATATATAAATGTTAAATTTATTTGTGTACATTTATTTTAATTAAATTATGAAAAAAAAAAATTATGAGTGTGTACCTGTTTCAGGTGAGCAGTGGTCTCTGTGCACTGCAGCATGCTCAGATCTGCCAGGTTGCTCTGCACCAAAAACAAAGACACAAAGAAGATTTTTTAAAACACAAGCACACCTGACCTCCAAAATGGCCGCCACTGACTACTGTTAACTGATAAATTCTTTCAGTCTTGCAGAGAGTTAAACTGTCTGTACTGAACCATGTCTTTAAAAATACATGTTTTTTGAAAGGAGTTTGGTGTGGAACCTGCAGCGCGTTCTGTCTCACCTTCTCTTTGAGGATGCTGCTGTAGCTCTGCAGCGCCTTCTGCAGGTCGCTGATGACGCTTTGCATGTTGGGGTCTGTTGTTTTTGTTGGTAACACCATACCGGCTGCAAGCTCCGCCCACATCACCAGAAACAGGTACCCACAATGCACTGCAGCAGAAAGAGGAGGATTTCAATTAAAAGAACCCCACAGGGCAGACTCTCGCTGGACCGCCACAACCTGCAAGGTGAGGGTCACGTGACCAATGGTGGTAGCCAAGCTAGCGCTTCAGCTAACATGTTAGCATGTTTACTGTCAGCTGACCACTGTTGGCAAGTTTTAGAGGAAACTGTCTGAAGGGACAGATGCTGCGTGACGACTGCTGACTGTAGATTTTGCGTTTTTATGAAATTAAAACAAAACGTCAGTAAAACACGTTCTTATTGTGTTCAGGACGGACTGGATTTACTGCGGCAGATCCTGAAGTCATGAGTCGAGTCCACAGCCAATCAGACACGTAGTCTCTGAAATTACATTATTTGGTCTTTTCCAAGTCTCTTTTATTTATTAATATATTTAGTCAGTTAACTGTTGGATTACACTTTTACTGCAATTCTTGTCTCAGAACTTTTTCTCTAATTAGTACCAAATTAATATTTTTTTCCAGAATATGTCATGAGAATTATTAGCAAATTACAAACTTGTAAAGCTTTATGCATTTATTTATTTATCTATTTTTGTCATTTAAATGTATATTGAAAATGAAGGCTTACATATCTCTCCACACATCCAGGAATAAATATGCATTTTGTTGGCAGAAAGACATTCAACTTCAAATATATATAAAATATATGTCTGAAAATATTGGAATCAGCCTGAAAAACAGTTTTAACTGTTGAACATAAACTTCCCTAAAACTGTTTAAAACCCCAAATTAAAATAAAGAGGACATGAGCCTGAAACACATCAGCTGATCCTCAATCCTGCAGAAACGTCCTGCAGCCGAAGAAGAAGAAGAAGAAGAAGGTATTTACTCACTTGTCATCCTGTGGACTTCAGTCTGGACTCTGTTGAGGTTGTGATGTGCAGCCTTCATGCTGCACATATTTATCCTCCATCCATCAGTCCATGATGAATCAAAGTGTGTTCTGAGGAAACAGTCTGCTGTGTTCTCAGAAGGTTTGACATCAGTTTTTCTGCAGATAGTGTTTCCAGGAGCACTGACTCAGTCAGTCCGAAGGTGTGTCCCTCCGACTTTATTCAATTCCTGCATGTTTCTTCACATGACCTTCAAGCAGGAACTCACTTTCATCATCACCATCATTATCCGATTTCTGTTTAACCCCACGTTTCAGCTCCCCGACTGAGTCACTAATAGTTAAATCCATAATATCAGGAGCAAGGTGGCTTTGAAGGGAGTCCCAACATCACGAGAACACACAGGAAACAACACAAACACAATGACGCAAGAGAAAAAATAAAACAACTCAATGACAATTTAAAAAGAGACTCGGTTCCCACCTGAGGACAGACGCTGTCATAGAAACACACTTTTTCAGTGACGTCATCGTTACGAACACATGCAGTCTGACCATAAAAACAAACTCTCAGCATATTGTGTTTTTAATGGGTTTAATATGAGAAGTACCCACACACTGAAATCACTGCGCCCTTTAATTTGAACCATGTTTCCACCAACTGCAGGTCTTCCTCTGGCCAAACCCCCAGGAATATATAAACATGTACAAGACAGAAGCAGAAGTGTGTTAGAGTCCGAGTCTGAGGAGCTCTGCTGGAGGACGAGCGCCTCCTCCACTAGCTGCTCCCTCAGTTATATATGCAGCCTTTATTTAAGCAGCTCGTCTCTCTGAGGTCAGACACACCTGAGTGCAGCAGGTAGAGAGACTCCAGCTAAAGGACAGGCGGCAGCAGAGACAGACGTCCCCACACAGATCTGAAGGTTTGTATTATATCATCTGGTCTGAAGGAGACGCTGCTGCAGAGCGCTGTCTGACACGCTGGGCCGAGACCTTCCACAGGTGCGACGCTGGGCCGAGACCTTCCACAGGTGCGACGCTGGGCTGAGGTCAGGTGACCGTAAAGGCCGCAGCATTTTATTCACATCGTTTCCGTCGTCACCAAACTGCTCAGGGAGCGCTGCTGCACCGAGGCAGCTGGTGTTTCTCTTTTATTCATATGTATAAATATATGAATATATGCAGGGGGGCAGATACTGATGGGGGGGTTGTTGCTTCTCTTTGCTTCTTATTTTATTAGAACAATATTTTACAGCTTCGTTTGTTCTGCCTGATTAAGTGTTTTTATAAAGAAAGAATGAATCATTAAAATATTATATATAAATATTGAATATATTTCTGCTCGTTTCATCACTGGAATCGATCACAGAAATCATCATCACTGATTTCTGTTGAACTGTTTCATCACTCAGTCAGCAACTAATGAGATCTGAAGGAAACCAGAGCTCTCTCACACACACACACACACACACACACACGCACACACACACACACACGCACGCACACACACACACGCAGACACACACACGCAGACACACACTTACAATCAGCGTCCTTTAATTAACCTTTCATTTGTCTGTCTGATGTCACAGAAACATCTTGCTTCCCTCAGAATACTCCTTTCCTTCCCTAGTTCCTCCTTTCCCTCCCTAGTTCCTCCTTTCTTTCCCTAGTTCCTCCTTTCCCTCCCTAGTTCCTCCTTTCTTTCCCTAGTTCCTCCTTTCCCTCCCTAGTTCCTCCTTTCTTTCCCTAGTTCCTCCTTTCCCTCCCTAGTTCCATCCCTAGTTCCTCCTTTCCCTCCCTAGTTCCATCCCTAGTTCCTCCTTTCCTTCCCTAGTTCCTCCTTTCCCTCCCTAGTTCCATCCCTAGTTCCTCCTTTCCCTCCCTAGTTCCATCCCTAGTTCCTCCTTTCCCTCCCTAGTTCCTCCTTAGTTCTTCCTTTCCTTCCCTAGTTCCTCCTTTCCTAGTTCCTCCTTTCCCTCCCTAGTTCCTCCTTAGTTCTTCCTTTCCCTCCCTAGTTCCTCCTTTCTTTCCCTAGTTCCTCCTTTCCCTCCCTAGTTCCATCCCTAGTTCCTCCTTTCCCTCCCTAGTTCCTCCTTTCTTTCCCTAGTTCCTCCTTTCCCTCCCTAGTTCCATCCCTAGTTCCTCCTTTCCTTCCCTAGTTCCTCCTTTCCCTCCCTAGTTCCATCCCTAGTTCCTCCTTTCCCTCCCTAGTTCCTCCTTAGTTCTTCCTTTCCTTCCCTAGTTCCTCCTTTCCTAGTTCCTCCTTTCCCTCCCTAGTTCCTCCTTAGTTCTTCCTTTCCCTCCCTAGTTCCTCCTTAGTTCCTCCTTTCCCCCCCAGTTCCATCCCTAGTTCCTCCTTTCCCTCCCTAGTTCCTCCCTAGTTCTTCCTTTCCTAGTTCCTCCTTTCCTAGTTCCTCCTTTCCCTCCCTAGTTCCATCCCTAGTTCTTCCTTTCCTTCCCTAGTCCCTCCTTTCCTAGTTCCTCCTTTCCTTCCCTAGTTCCTCCCTAGTTCCTCCTTTCCCTCCCTAGTTCCTCCTTAGTTCCTCCTTTCCCCCCCAGTTCCATCCCTAGTTCCTCCTTTCCTTCCCTAGTTCCTCCCTAGTTCTTCCTTTCCTAGTTCCTCCTTTCCTAGTTCCTCCTTTCCCTCCCTAGTTCCATCCCTAGTTCTTCCTTTCCTTCCCTAGTCCCTCCTTTCCTAGTTCCTCCTTTCCTTCCCTAGTTCCTCCCTAGTTCCTCCTTTCCCTCCCTAGTTCCATCCCTAGTTCCTCCCTAGTTCTTCCTTTCCCTCCCTAGTTCCTTCCCTAGTTCCTCCCTAGTTCTTCCTTTCCCTCCCTAGTTCCCTCCCTAGTTCCTCCTTTCCTTCCCTAGTTCCTCCTTCGTTAGATGAAGGAAATGAAATGTGTTCATTCGGATCAGTTGCACTCAAACTGTAAAAGACAGTTTTGTTTGTCAGGAGGATCAGACCTCAGACAGACGGTGTGAATCTGCGTAGGTTTGTGTTGCACTACTGGAATGACTTTAGTTTCACTTTTGCAGCACGAAATAAATGCAACAAAGACGAGACCTTGTGTTTGTTGTGATTGAATCTTGCTTTGTGATCGATAAAGAAATAAAAGATGTTTTTACAAATAGTGACACTAATTGTCTGCAGATCAGAAAATACTGAAAACATGAAAATCTGTAGTTTAATTTCTCGGTCTGGACGCTGGTTTTTTTGTGATGATGAAGGCATTTGTGGGCGGAGCTTCAGAGCTGAATGCAGGAAACGTAACGCATCATCATTCTGAAGGTATGCTGTGTCATCACTCCTGTTTCTATTTCTCTCACTTCACTGGAAGTTTGAGTGTTGGGATTGCACAACACACAGACACACACACACTCAGGTGTGCTGAAACACGTAACAACATGACCTGCTCGCTCAGTGCTTCAGCATTTTTTTAAACTTGTGCTTTCTTTGTGCTCGGTGTGATTTATGTTCGTATCAGTGGGCGAGTTCACGTGTTCAGGTGCTGTGCTTAAAGTTCTCTTCACATGCAGCTCAGCGTCACTTCATCTCAACACAAAACACCACGAAATCACTAACAACAGGCAAAGTTACACTTAGTGTCACTACTGTCTGCGTGAAGGTAGCTTTTATTTAATGCTGCAAGAGGCACAAAATGAAACTAAAGTCATTCCAGTGCAACACAAAACTACAGATATTCACACCTTCTGATGTCAGGTCCTCCTGACAGGCTGCTGCAGGTGTGTCTCAGAGGGACATCTGATCATGTGACTGCTGGTCATAAACTGTCCACCTGCACGAGGACGAGGTTTCCTCTGTGGGGCTGATGGACGCCTCTCCTCACCTGCCTCGTCTCCTCACCCGCCCCGTCTCCTCACCTGCCCCGTCTCCCTCCGCCCAGTCTCCTCACCCGCCCCATCTCCTCACCTGCCCCGCCTCCTCACCTGCCTCGTTCCCCCCTGCCCCGTCTCCCCCTGCCCCGTCTCTTCACCCGCCCCATCTCCTCACCTGCCCCGTCTCCTCACCTGCCTCGTTTCCCCCTGCCCCGTCTCCCCCGCCCGATCTCCTCACCTGCCCCGTCTCCTCCCCTGCCCCGTCTCCTCACCCCCGTCTCCTTCCCTGCCCCGTCTCACCCCTGCCCCGTCTCCCCGCCCGCCTCCTCACCAATTGAAACGCCCCATTACTGTCTCACAGAGAGACATAATCTTTTCTGTCTCGGGATTTTTCCATCAGCGTAGTTTCCACTGACACCGAAATCAGCAGAGTCACGGCAGGTGTGAGGCTCCGCCCCCTCACCTGTCCACCTCCTGCTTCCTGTCAGTCTGTGGCGTCATCATGATTTGCCTGCAGCTCACGGCTCAGCCTATTTCCAGAGACGGAGGTGACTAATTACACCTGACCTCTTTACTGTAAATGATTTTATTCTTGTGCAACAATTCTTTAAAAATCAAACGTGGTTTTAAACATGTCTGATCCCACCTGAGCCCAGGTGGACAAATACCCAGAATACCTCAGTGGGTGTTTGCTGTGTAAACAGTCAGTCTCCTTTTCATTCATTCATTAGATACAACTCAGATACAAAGAACAGAATTACTCGGTGCTGTTTTCTCATGTACAAAAACCGTTTTAAAAACCACCGTTGCTTTTTACCCGTCCTGGGTCTAGTTTGTCTGATGTACACGCTTCTTCGGATGCGGTGGAAAGGCCGACAGGAACGGCAGAAGGGACTTTTAGTTCCTAGTTTAGTTCCTCTGGTTCTTTTTGGTCCAGAAGGGTTTTAAACTGACCATAAGAGGCTGAACACGTGTCCCTCACATTAATCCGGTAGATCGATACCAGGTGTGCCAGCTGATTTCTCAGTTGCATCAGTTCTGCTGATTTGGTCAAAGGCCTGAACCGTTTGTAAAATATCAAAATATCAAATATGTGACGGCTCTAAGCAGCACTGACATTTTTATTCAAAGTTTCCAAACACCGGGTCACAGAGTCCTGAAGGATAAAATTTGATGCTACTTTCTCCTTCCACTCCGCCACAGCTCGTACTGGACTTTTTACTTCACTACGTTTGTCTGACAGCTTTAGTTACTTTACACTTTAAGATTTTACAAACAAAACACACGATCAGTTTATAAAATATGATTCTTCTCCAGCTGTAACATTAAAAAGCTGCTTACGTGTTAAAGCATCAGTAATAATATTCTAATAATATGATATATACTACTAATAATAATTATAATAATAATAACGGGACCATTCTGCCCAACAAGTACTATTACTTTAATACTTTAAGTACACTTTGCTGTTAGTACTTTTGTACTGCACTGTGGTATTCCTACTTTTACTTAAGTAAAAGATGTGAGTAGTTCTTCCACCTCTGGTAAGAACAGAGACGACAGGTTTCAGATTCGGTTCTGAATGAAATCTTACGTGTGAAGTTTCCGGTTTGTCCTGCAGTTTCCTGTCTCTTCACACCGGGAAGTCTCTCCGGAGCGTAAACCATCGCTGGGAGGAGGATTATCTCCACGTGTTAAACGTGAGCGCTGCAGTTTCCCTCAGAGACCTTGATAAATAATCACACGATCAGGAGCATCGTGGAAACACACCATGAAACTTAGCCTTTACGGTCGATGCTGAAGATGAACGAGGTGTCTGCAGGCTTTTTAAGTAAGAACATACCAACAGAGCGACCAGCGTGTAACAAGTCACTGCGATCCAGAAGCAGCGAGGAGCTTTTACCTTCAGAAGAGAAACAGCTTCTCGACATTTATTTACAACATAATCGAATATTATATTTACATCAAAAATGTTGTCTGATTTCTGCTCATTTGGATGAAAACCAACCTTTTAACATTTTGTACTCCTTTCTTTTATACTGTCATAAATTATGGGTCATTTTGACGTCCGGTGCAGTCTGTGTTGTAATTGTGGATTTGCACCTGAACACTCGAGGACTTCCTGTTTACATGTGCGAGACTTCCTGATGACATCATTGTTCACTAGTGTTGCTAAATGTATTTATTTATAGAACTGAGCTGCAAAAATGTTGCTTTAAGTATCTGAAAGAAACATTTTTATGAGTCGATATTATTTCAGCTGCTGTTTTTAAACATCGGTAACTGCATGCTTCAGCAGCACCAGATCCAGGATCAGTCCGGCCCAGTTACACCAGAGTGGGCGGGGCGATTAAAGTCTCTGACCGGCTCTGTTTCATCCACATAATCTCACATCAGGACGCCATGTTGGATCTGCTGCAGTCACATGACCACAGGTGTGTGTTTGTCCTCCAGTGTGTGTGATGCCATCGTCTAGTTCATCACAGGTCTGAGGTCTGCAGTGACTTCCCGCCGCTTCAGGCTCTGGTTAGAGTTCCCAGCATGCCGAGCAGCAGCAGCGTCAGGTCCAGTCGTGCTCTGTGTTGCTTGGCGGAGGCGGCAGGCAGCAGGTGAACTCTCTGCATGTCAGAGATCATGTTTCGGGCGTCCTGCAGCGCGCTGACGGCGGCCGTGCTGGAGTTCAGGTCTCCGCTGGTGATCAGGTCGAACACACAGGCCTGATAGTAGACGTCTCGGGCAGGAAGCAGCGCGGCGCAGTGAGCCCAGGGGCTGACGGCGGAGGAAGGCGAGGAGTCCGGCGCCGGTGGGCGGAGTGTGTTGAGTCTCTGGGAGGCGGGGCAGCCCCAAACACACAGCTGCAGGTCCTGCTCGGGGCCGAAGGCCTCCACGATGCTGCGTGGCGAGCGGACCGACAGGCCGAGCGAGCGTCCGCTCTGACGCACCACCAGCAGCGTGCCGATGTGAGCCGCTCGGATCTCCGCGTGTCGGCCGGGACTCTGAGTCCTGACCGTCAGGCTGTGATGACCTCGCCGCTCGCCACTCGACACCGAGCCGTCAACGAACGCAGCGGGAACGTTATCGAGCTCCGCCTGGTACAGCTGCTGATCAATACACTGACGCCAGTTCTTAAAGATGATGGTGATCTGTGAGGAATCAATATGACACAAGTGACAGATGTTAATTTTCTCATTTCAGTCATTAGTTAAAGAGTAAAACCACACGACACGTTTTAATCGTCCTCTGCACAACTTTATTCCCTCACTGAACTCCTGATCAGTTCTGTCTGTGACAATTCCAATAAAGTTTGTTTAAATACGATGACCACATCCTCAACAATGTGGACAAAAAGAGAGAAAGACAGCGTTACTCTGTTCAACTATGAACTGACAGTCGGATCTGTTTTATTTCTCTCACAGCTTGTAATATTAAATACTACTGCAGTGATATTAAAACCAGCTGACTACAGTTTAAAACAGACCTGAGAGCGGCCATGTTGGAAATCTGTATCAGCTCAAACTGCAGGCAACTAAAATGTCTGACCAGAAATCTATGATCGATCAGGTGACTGATCAGACACCGTGACCTCAAACTGTTCTGGCAGAAATGAGCCCGATCCACCGGCTTCAGGGCTCCTGCGACTCTCTGACATCAGAACTTTGAGCCGATCTCTGTGACTCACCTTAGTGAGCGTTGTGGCGTGCGCCCCCCCCCTTATTGGCGAGCTGGTGGCCTGGATGTACAGGTACTCGTTGTCTATGAGAGGCCACGCCCCCTGCACGGCACACGTCTGGAAGTCGTTGTCGAAGGTTCGAACGTGCGGGTCTCCGAACACGCCGCAGTGCAGGTAATCCGGTCTGCGTCCCTCTCTGGCGAGGAAGCTCCTCTCGTAGAGGCAGGTGTCTTCGGACAGCGTGCCCTGAGGCAGGGGCCGGGGCTGGGCGGTGGGCCCCACCCGGGGGCAGCGGTGCTGGATGAGCAGGTCCTCGATGCCCTGAACCGCAGAGTGGTACGCCAGGTCACCGCGACACGCCCGTGCCATCCGCTTAGTGCACATGGCGTAGGATCGCAGGGCGCTGCAGTAACCAGCATTCACCGCCTCCCTGCTGAGAGCTGCTCCACCTGCTGCTCCTCCTGGTCCACCTACTCCTCCACCCCCACTGCTGCTGCCCAGGTCCAGCGTCACAGCCACAAAGTCAGAATTACACCTCAGGATACGACAGGAAGCTCCGACTGAAGACAGGAAGAAAATCTGGTTTAAACATCAGAAAACCTGCAGCTGATCGTCCGTGAGGGACTCAGATCTGTGGCTCCGGAGGAGCTTCGTCCAGTCTGAGAAGATCACCCAGTGGCGCTCTGGAGGAGCGAAGTAAAGTTTAACTCTTGAATTCACAATTGGATTCACTGACACAAACAAACTGGAATGTCTCATATAAACATGAACTTTCTGTTTCCATCTGTTATGTTTTCTTCACTTAGACAAACGCTTTATTATATTAAACTGGACATATATTTTCTTTTCTTTTTCTTTAAAAGCATATTTAGTTTGTCTTCTGTCTGATTTGTTGTCAGAATATGAGTACAAGACAACAAAGGCTTTTATTTTGAAGCAGTTAGCCACTTGATGCTAACATGTAAAGTCGTTGGCAGGTCAGCTTTAAACACTTAGCAGCCTTCACAACAGCAGACTCTTATTTCTGTGTGTTTGTTTGTACCTTCAGGTAAACTCAGCTGGACCAGCAGCAGAGTCAGGTGGATGCAGTGTTTCCATGGTAACGCTGTGTGCTGTGTGACGGCAGACCGAGGCTCCATCGGCAGACTGAACCCAGGACGGGCTCACAGAGATCACCACAACTCTGAGAGACGGACGCAAAGAGAGGGAAGATGTCACACTCACCTGTCTGTTACCTGTCGTTGAACCTGCTATAGGGCACCTCGTTAACCCTAAATACCTCACCGCTCACACTGCAAACGACACAACATTATCTTCACCCAGAGACCCAATGAACAACCAGAACTACCTGCTGACGGTTTGCTGTGTGTTCATTGGTTGGTTGGCAATTTAAATAAACCAGACTCAGTCTGCAGCCATGCTAGCAGCTCTGTAAGGCTGCACTCAGCGGTGCTTCGAGCTACATGCTAACATGCTGATGTTTAGCAGGTATAATGTTTACCATGTTCACCATCTTTAGTTTAGCGTGTTAGCATGCTAACATTAGGTAATTAGCAGTAAGAGAGCATCAGGTTGATGCAGAGGTTCACATTACAAAATCAGTAATTTAAATTACTACAAACCAAATGACACAGTGAACCTGGAGCGCCACCTACAGGTCAAATGTCACATGTGGTCCCACACTTTAGTTCATGGCAGGATACCTTTAAAACTACTGGTCAAACTCCCATCAGCCTCAGCTGTACTTTGGTTAAAGTTAGCACATCATGCTAACATGCCAACATTAGCATGTTACACTACTGTTACAGGTTGTCATTTGTCCTGTTGATCAGCTGGCGGACGTCGAGAAGGCGGGTCTTATCTAATATGAGCCTGTCAGAGGGCAGAAGCCAACAGGAAGGAAACACAAACTGAACAGTTGGCGTTGCTGCTGATGGTGACGAACTCTGTTTGAACCATGATGGACAATCAATAATAACCTTGTCCCTGAAGTAGTTTGGTTTAGTTTCTGTCTGCCTCTATTTGTTAGCTGTGAGCCGTCAGTGCACAGTGTGGTGACGCACCTGCGTTCAGGTACAACCGACGGCAGTCAGTGTATGTGGTGTCCTGTTAGTAGATGTAAGGCTCAGTGCCTAAATCCTCTAGACCTAAAACAACAAATCATGTCTCTACCTGTGCCGTGACTTTAGCATGATAAATGTCACCATGTTAACAGTAATTACTGTGACACGTAGCATATTAACATTAGCATGTTAACATCCAATGGTTGCTAACATGCGGGAGTTGCCGCTGCTCCCCGACACTATAGAGGGCACTGTGGATTAATATGCAGCGGCACACAGGAAGGCTGCTGCAGAAGAAAAAACAGTTCTTGCTTAAAACTTTTACAGTGACTGTATGTCGCCACACAGCATGCATGTTCTTTTCTACTTGCTTCCTCTTTCTCGTCTTTATAGTTATCTGATTATTGATGTGTGTTGGAAGGAAGTGATTGGTTCGGGAGTCCCACAGACCAACCAGACAATCATCAACAAGGAGCCGTCACCGCTGTCACAACAGAGAGGCATGCAATGGACCGTAGCATGCTAATGTTAGTAGAGCTGACAGCTGATCCAGTCTCACAGTGTAGACCTGAACCCGACAGGTGGTGTTAGTGTTGTGGCCACATTTGTCCGACACACGAGGATCAGACACACAAGGATCAGACACAACCATCATACACACAACCATCAGACACACAACCAACAGACACACAAGGATCAGACACACAAGGATCAGACACACAACCATCTAACACACAACCATCTAACACACAACCAACAGACACACAACCATCTAACACACAACCATCAGACACACAACCAACAGACACACAACCAACAGACACACAACCATCTAACACACAACCAACAGACACACAACCATCAGACACACAACCAACAGACACACAACCATCAGACACACAACCAACAGACACACAACCATCTAACACACAACCATCAGACACACAACCAACAGACACACAACCAACAGACACACAACCATCTAACACACAACCAACAGACACACAACCATCAGACACACAACCAACAGACACACAACCATCAGACACACAACCAACAGACACACAACCAACAGACACACACGGATCAGACACACAAGGATCAGACACACAACCATCTAACACACAACCATCTAACACACAACCAACAGACACACAACCATCTAACACACAACCATCAGACACACAACCAACAGACACACAACCAACAGACACACAACCATCTAACACACAACCAACAGACACACAACCATCTAACACACAACCAACAGACACACAACCATCTAACACACAACCATCAGACACACAACCAACAGACACACAACCATCAGACACACAACCAACAGACACACAACCAACAGACACACAAGGATCAGACACACAAGGATCAGACACACAACCATCAGACACACAACCATCAGACACACAACCAACAGACACACACGGATCAGACACACAACCAACAGACACACAAGGATCAGACACACAAGGATCAGACACACAACCATCTAACACACAACCAACAGACACACAACCATCTAACACACAACCATCAGACACACAACCAACAGACACACAACCAACAGACACACAACCATCTAACACACAACCAACAGACACACAACCATCAGACACACAACCATCTAACACACAACCATCTAACACACAACCATCAGACACACAACCAACAGACACACAACCATCTAACACACAACCAACAGACACACAACCATCTAACACACAACCATCAGACACACAACCATCAGACACACAACCAACAGACACACAACCATCAGACACACAAGGATCAGAAACACAACCATCAGACACACAACCAACAGACACACAAGGATCAGACACACAATCATCTAACACACAACCAACAGACACACAACCATCTAACACACAACCATCAGACACACAACCAACAGACACGCACGGATCAGACACACAACCAACAGACACACAACCAACAGACACACAACCATCTAACACACAACCATCAGACACACAACCAACAGACACACAAGGATCAGACACACAAGGATCAGAAACACAACCATCAGACACACAACCAACAGACACACAACCAACAGACACACAACCAACAGACACACAAGGATCAGACACAGAGCCATCAGCTGTAAAACAGTGCATTTATATTTCTGAGCATCAGTTTCTCTCCTGCAGTCATGATGTGAGTGACCGAGCTCAGCTTCCAGTTCTCTCTCTCTGTTTCTCAGTATAAATCAATGACAGTTTAACACGTCATCGGATGTGATTATAATATATTATAGTCCATTAGTAATGACTGTGGTCATCTTTCTTTTTAAAATGGATCATTGTTTATTCTTCACATCTTGTTTCATATTAATCGAGTTTTTCTGACTGTAATCGAACTGTGATGAACCTCATCAGCTGTTTTTATGTTTTCTTTCTTCCAGACATGAAACCTGCAGCAGAGTTCATCATATATCAAACATGTCTCACTGTCCAATATCTGCTCCAAGTTCAGTCTAAAGTTCAGCTTCAAACAATCACACAATGAAACAATAAAAGTAAAGTTCATGGCATGTGTACAACGCAACTTGTCACATGTTAGTGGCTCACGGAGGTTTGCTTGTCGCAAGAGGCATGCAACGTAGCATGCTAACGTTAGCAGAGCTGACAGCTGATCCAGTCTCACAGTATAGACCTGAACCCGAGCAGCTCAGTCTGACAGGTGGTGTTGTGGTCACGTTTATCCCACACACAACCATCAGACACACAGCCATCAGACACACAGCCATCAGACACACAGCCATCAGACACACAGCCATCAGACACACAACCATCAGACACACAACCATCTAACACACAACCATCAGACACACAACCAACAGACACACAACCATCAGACACACAACCATCAGACACACAACCATCTAACACACAACCATCAGACACACAACCATCTAACACACAACCATCAGACACACAACCATCAGACACACAACCATCAGACACACAACCATCTAACACACAACCATCAGACACACAACCAACAGACACACAACCATCAGACACACAACCATCATACACAACCATCAGACACACAATCATCAGACACACAACCATCAGACACACAACCATCAGACACACAATCATCAGACACACAACCATCAGACACACAGCCATCAGACACACAGCCATCAGACACACAACCATCTAACACACAACCATCAGACACACAACCATCAGACACACAGCCATCAGACACACAACCATCAGACACACAACCATCTAACACACAACCATCAGACACACAACCATCAGACACACAGCCATCAGACACACAGCCATCAGACACACAACCATCAGACACACAACCAACAGACACACAACCATCTAACACACAACCATCAGACACACAACCATCAGACACACAACCAACAGACACACAACCATCAGACACACAACCAACAGACACACAACCATCAGACACACAACCATCAGACACACAGCCATCAGACACACAGCCATCAGACACACAACCATCTAACACACAACCATCAGACACACAACCAACAGACACACAACCATCAGACACACAACCATCAGACACACAACCATCAGACACACAACCATCAGACACACAACCATCAGACACACAACCAACAGACACACAACCATCAGACACACAACCATCATACACAACCATCAGACACACAATCATCAGACACACAACCATCAGACACACAACCATCAGACACACAATCATCAGACACACAACCATCAGACACACAGCCATCAGACACACAGCCATCAGACACACAACCATCTAACACACAACCATCAGACACACAACCATCAGACACACAGCCATCAGACACACAACCATCAGACACACAACCATCTAACACACAACCATCAGACACACAACCATCAGACACACAGCCATCAGACACACAGCCATCAGACACACAACCATCAGACACACAACCAACAGACACACAACCATCTAACACACAACCATCAGACACACAACCATCAGACACACAACCAACAGACACACAACCATCAGACACACAACCAACAGACACACAACCATCAGACACACAACCATCAGACACACAACCATCAGACACGCAATCATCAGACACGCAACCATCTAACACACAACCATCAGACACACAACCATCAGACACGCAATCATCAGACACGCAACCATCTAACACACAACCATCAGACACGCAACCATCTAACACACAACTATCAGACACACAACCAACAGACACACAACCATCAGACACACAACCATCAGACACACAACCATCAGACACACAACCAACAGACACACAAGGATCAGACACACAAGCATCAGACACACAACCATCAGACACACAACCATCAGATACACAACCATCAGACACACAACCATCATACACACAACCATCATACACACAACCATCAACACACAAGGATCAGACACACAAGCATCAGACACACAACCATCAGATACACAACCATCAGATACACAACCATCATACACACAACCATCAGACACACAACCATCAGACACACAACCATCAACACACAAGGATCAGACACACAATCATCAGACACACAACCATCTAACACAACCATCAGACACACAACCATCAGACACACAACCAACAGACACACAACCATCAGACACACAACCATCTAACACAACCATCAGACACACAACCATCAGACACACAACCATCAGACACACAACCATCTAACACAACCATCAGACACACAACCATCAGACACACAACCATCAGACACACAACCATCTAACACAACCATCAGACACACAACCATCAGACACACAACCATCAACACACAAGGATCAGACACACAACCATCAGACACACAACCATCTAACACAACCATCAGACACACAACCATCAGACACACAACCATCTAACACACAACCATCAGACACACAACCATCAGACACACAACCATCAGACACACAACCATCTAACACACAATCATCAGACACACAACCATCTAACACAACCATTAGACACACAACCATCAGACACACAACCATCAGACACACAACCATCTAACACAACCATCAGACACACAACCATCAGACACACAACCATCAACACACAAGGATCAGACACACAACCATCAGACACACAACCATCTAACACAACCATCAGACACACAACCATCTAACACACAACCATCAGACACACAACCATCAGACACACAACCATCTAACACACAATCATCAGACACACAACCATCAGACACACAACCATCTAACACACAACCATCAGACACACAACCATCAGACACACAACCATCAGACACACAACCATCAACACACAAGGATCAGACACACAACCATCAGACACACAACCATCTAACACAACCATCAGACACACAACCATCTAACACACAACCATCAGACACACAACCATCAGACACACAACCATCTAACACACAATCATCAGACACACAACCATCAGACACACAACCATCTAACACACAACCATCAGACACACAACCATCAGACACACAACCATCAACACACAAGGATCAGACACACAACCATCAGACACACAACCATCTAACACAACCATTAGACACACAACCATCAGACACACAACCATCAGACACACAACCACCAGACACACAACCTACACACAACCATTATCAGGAATTAATGGACACCCTGCAGCCAATCAGAATTGAGTATTCGCCCAGACCACAGTATAAATGATAATCAGTGTGAAGCTGAGAGCGCCACCACCAGGACTAAAGCTCCATCAGTCCAACTCACCTGCTCTGTTACCGGAGACCTTCTTCTTCTTCTTCAGGACCCATCAGACAACCTGCACACACAAACATCACATGACTCACCACCTGTTCACACTGTGTTATTATTATTATTGTGTCGTAAAAGGTGACACTGCAGAACACATTTCAGCTTCTATAGAATATTGATGGTTTATTAGGTACACTGAGCTATAACTAACGCAGTCTAATTCAACAGTCCTGCAGGACTGACTGACTGATTGATCGACTGACTGATTGATCTGTTTAGCTGAGTGCCCAGCTCATATGGTGCAGGACACTAGACAGCAACAACACCAGGGTGGTCACATGACAAATCATAATATACAGATCCACACATTCAAAAACATAAAAAAAATACATTTACATAACAGCCGTGTTGTTATTATGAAGCATGCAGCGTTTTCTATAAACCAAAACAAACTCAACAACCAAAATAACTAAATCTGTGTTCTTCAAACAGACGAATCCTGAAGTCACACAATGAAACAACGTGAGATTCATCCACAACAACAACAACACATAAACGCTCCTCAGTTTGTGTTGATTCGGCTGCAGGAGGATATTTGTTTCTGTTAGAATACAAACACTTGTCTCATAGCAGAGACTCAGCTGAAACAACCGGCCGATTAAACGTTTGTTTAATATTAATATTTGTTTACATCAGAGTTCAACATCCAGTTCAGTTGATCAGTAAATTATATTTGAAGAATCAGTTTCAGTAAGTTGGGCATTACTTTTGATATTTTATTCATCTTTTAAAATAAATCTTGGTGATGATTTGACGTGAGACCTACCTGCAGAGTCAGAGTTGGTCAGACTCATGAATGAAATGATTTCAGAACATCGTCTCGTTCCCAAAACGTCACAAACGCTCAGCACAGCAGCTGCTGGAACGACTCCATAAACAGTGAAAAATCACACAGGGTTTGGTGTGTCAGTGTTGACCCATCTCTCTCTCTGTGTTGTAACATGGACTCTCGTCTGTTTGTCTGGTTTTTCCCTACAGAACAAACAGCAGCAGGCAGGGGGCGGGGCTTACTATGGCGCTGTTCAGTCATTGGTCACACCGTCAGTCAGCTTCACAGATGACGTTAAAACTGAAATATGACATGACACATTTCTCTTTTGTCACCAAAACACTTCCT
>NC_058050.1:574033-584033 GCF_020085105.1 Siniperca chuatsi
TCACTTATTTGCTCATTTAAAACGTTTAATAATCATTTATTAAGCTTGCAGCAGCTGTTACGTGGAGAATTGATCATCAGCTGACTCATGCTGAACATTGAACAGTTGAATGATGAGCTCAGATCAGCTGGGGGTGCAGTCGCGTCAGACAGACAGCAGGAGGCAGCACTGACGCACTGACAACATGAAGTAAAACCTCCTGCTCTCACAGAGCATCAGCTGTTCTGTTGAATAAATGATGATGATGATGATGATGATGACTTAATTTGGCCTGTTTCAGCGGGTTCCATCTGTTTATAATAAAGTTAGAATGAGCTGTGATGTGAGTACAGACGGAGGCTCCAGCAGGGTTTAGCAGGTTAAGTTGTTGGCCCTTTAAGCGTGAAGCGGGGCCCCTCCACGCCTCACTGAGCAGCTCTCAGAGCCTTTGTTAGTGTTTAGAGGAGGGGGGGGGGGAGACCAAAACCAGGACTGACGGACTGAGACCCTCTACAGACCAGAAACCACACGATGACACAGAGACCGAGGCTTCAGCCGGGCGGTGAGTTACTGTTGTTGGTTTTGGTTCTTAATTTAACTTTAATGTCAGTTTTTAATTTGTGCGAGTGAAACAGAGAAAAACACTTTGGAGGGTTTTTACGTTAATTTAGTGTGAAAACAACAAACAGCAGCACTTCATGATGAAAGAGTGTCTGTGACGTTCCCGTTCAACTGTGACAGAAATTATGGAAGCTCATTTCTGCCAGTAAAGGAAGAAAAGTTCATCTTTTTATCTCATAATTTTGATTTAGTTAGTGAAGAGGAGATCATTATCTCTGACGCCAGAGGAGAAAGCGGCTGCAGAACCTGCCTGAGAATCCTGCTGTTTCTAAGTTTCCTTCAGTCTCACAGTGATCCAGAGACAGCTGTCTGTCCGTCCACGGGTCCACTGCAGACAGGAGCTGCTGACTGCTGGTTCGGCTGCTCTGACGGGACAGTCTGACTGCATGTAGGCTAAAAAAACGGAGTTCAATTTTGTCAGCAGAGGGGTGTTGGAAAGTCATCCAATATGAGTGTAACAATGCGGGATACTGCGCAGGTTTGACTGCATTGGCAGAATGTGGCTTTAATCTGTTTCTGTGTTGATGAGCTCGCTCAGTGTCATTTTAAACCAATCACTTTTTAAAGTAAATTCAGCCTCTGTGTCGTAATAACTCCCCTCCTGTGTGCGTTTCCTCCCGGGGTCGGGCAGGTCCGGGGTGCGGTGCACTGTTGTCACGTCCCCCTCCAATATTGCACTCGTCCCGGCCTCCCCGGCCCAGGGGCCACGACCCCCCCACCACCTCCAGACAGCAGGAGAGAAACATCGCTGGAGCTCAGAGACGAGGTGGGACAGAGAAAACAGACTTGTTACTGTGATGTTCCTACAGAGACGCAAACTAAGACTTCATTTCACTCCATCGCACTCAGAATCAGCTCATGCTAGCAGCGCCGCTCTCACTGAGGTCCGGACTGAAACCTCGCAGCTGCTGGACTGCGATGAGACGCGCTTCATCGTTCATGCTGCCCTCAGGATGAACTGATCCTCTGACTTTCCATCTAGCGCCACCATCAGGTCGACGTGTTAGCATGCTAACATGCTAAACTAAGACGGTGAACGTGGTAAACATCATAACTAAACATTAGCATGTTAGCATTGTCACTGATGGCCATGTAAACTTCCACGATGGAGGAGTCACTCGAGTGTTTTTAGTGTGAAAAGTCATGGGCGGGGCTTTATTTCAACAGAGATATGTACAAACACACACAGAAACATGTAAAAGGAACATTCCACTGTTTTCCACTTTTCATTTGAATCTCCGTAACGTTAGCTTAGCATTCCCCAGCAGGGCTGCGGGAGACGAACTGTTTGTTCTTCAGTTAAACTCAACAGAACTGAACTTATCTGAGTCTGAACTGTTCTGACTAAAAGACAAAGTTTCATTCATTGCGTCATTTACAGAGACACTGACGTGATGAGACGACATCAGACCGGATCCTCGAAACGTTCAGGAACATTTGGGGATGAACTCTTCAGATGTGTTGACAGCAGTTTGTCCTTTTAAACCAGATTAGCACCAACTCTGAGCGCAGAGCTCAGACGACACACACGGAGCCGCAGGGTCGACCTCTACAGCTGCGTTCAGGTGCGTTCAGGTGCTTCTCGTCAGCGTTTCCCCAACTGTTGCTCTGACACCTTTCATTCAGCACACACACACTCATCCAAAATGCACATGCACAGCACACACTCACACTCAGACTACAGTAAAAGTGGATTCAGAGAAGCTTGGGCTGTGTGTGTGTGTGTGTGTGTGTGTGTGTGTGTGTGTGTGTGTGTGTGTGTGTGTGTGTGTGTGTGTGTGTGTGTGTGTGTGTGTGTGTGTGTGTGTGTGTGTGTGTGTGTGTGTGTGTGTGTGTGTGTGTGTGTGTGTGTGTGTGTGTGTGTGTGTGTGTGTGTGTGTGTGTGTGTGTGTGTGTGTGTGTGTGTGTGTGTGTGTGTGTGTGTGTGTGTGTGTGTGTGTGTGTGTGTGTGTGTGTGTGTGTGTGTGTGTGAGTGTGTCTGGTGTGTGTGTGTGTGAGTGTGTGTGTGTGTGTGTGTGTGTGTGTGTGTGTGTGTGAGTGTGTCTGTGTGTGTGTGTGTGTGTGTGTGTGTGTGTCTGGTGTGTGTGTGTGTGTGCGGTTCCTCTGCAGCTCTCAGACCTGAATGTGCATCAGAACTTGTTTACGATGAGACTGGAAGTCTTCAGGCACCGTGTCTGAAATAAAAAACACGTCAGCGTTAAGTTAATAATACAGTTCGTAATCTTAAATATGATGTCGTTTATACTCCAGATGTTCAGGAAAAACAGCTGCCTGAGCCTCGCGTTTCTGTCACACTCTAAAAGCTCAGAGGGTCGGAGGTCGTACCGTTACATCTGTAGCGCAGGTTGGACCAGATGATGTTTTCCTGGGAGAAACAGAAGACCCCGAGCCTGCCTCCCCTCATTGTGGTGTCGGTCACAACACCAGAGTCCGCCACCATGTCTGTCCCCTCAAACAGCTTCACCCTGAAACGCAGAAACGTACAGAGACACGCCGGGTTAGAAACCGAGCGCTCCCTGAGAGAAATGCCGGGACGCGCCGGGTTAGAAACCGAGCGCTCCCTGAGAGAAATGCCGGGACGCGCCGGGTTAGAAACCGAGCGCTCCCTGAGGCAACGAGGAGACATTATAGTATTTATGTTCTGGTTATTATGTAAAGTTCTAACCCTTCGGTCCTGGCTGATTTGGCGACCCCTGTGGTTACCGGTGGTAACAGCAGGTGCGTTTGTTTCTCTGACCTGATCATTAAGCGCGCGTTGGCGTTGCTGCTGGAGGATTAAGAGGGTGTTTGTTTGTTTGTTTTAGTTTTTATTTCTTTCGTTTCGGTCGTTCTGAGTTCTGTAAATCAAAGGACGGCTCTTCGGGACTTTCTGGGTAGTTTTTGGTCGTTATTAAGGAAACTGGCAGAGCCTCACCTGACGCTGATTATTACTGCCGTGTGTCTTTCTCTCTGTCGCTGCTGAAGGTGCACTGACGACTGATGACTGCACTTTGCGTTTCCTTTAAAGGATTTCAGCCGTGCGGCTTTGACTTGAACGAACCTCCAACATGTCAGGAGAGAGCGGAGCGGCACCACGGCCTCGGGGCTGAAGTTAATCCGAACTCTGTGCAGGAAACTCGATATTAAGTCTAAAACTGTGACGACAGAATAGCCACCGCTCTGTAATGGAGACTAAATGACCTCAAACGCATCTTTGACATTTCTCTTCCTCTCTGCTGTTCTGATGCGGAGCCTCTGTGGCCGGGTAACATCACACCACTAACACTTAATAACACCTAAATAATATAATCAGCACACTGCAAGGACAAGAGGACATCATTTCCAAAACACTTTCTATTCAAACATTAGACAGAGAGAGAGAGGGGAGGACGAACGACCTCGCTCTCTCTTCAGCTCTGTGAATAGACTTTCTACAGAAACCTCCTCCTCCTCCTCCTCCTCCTCGCTTTTCTTTCTCTCCTCCTGACCAACTGAAGAATGTCAGTCCAGACTTTTAAAAGCTGCTGTTTCCAAAAAACAGGAAGCCCAGCGTTTTCAGAAACATCTCGGCCAGTTTTTAAAGTCACTGTGACTCGTTCTGTTGGCGTTTCAGTACCAAACATTTCCCAAACTAAACTCTGCCGACAGAGCGCTGCTCAGAGATCCTGTTCTGCCGTTTCATGGTTTTAAATGAACAGGTTCTGCACATTTAATACTAAGTGTCTACGGTCTGCCCTGCGTTTTATTTCGTTTGTCACGGTGAAAATCGCTCCGGCCACATCGTTACGTCCGAACACCTTCGCTCTTCAGCAGAAGTCACTGAGTAGATAAATGTTTCATGTGAAAAACTTTTCCAGCGCGTCTCTCCGTCTCTCCGTCTGATCTGCATATCAACGGTTGCCGAGGCAGATTCTTGCCAGGGCTTTGGTTGTCATGGAGACGAGTACAATAGAGTACCGGGGGGCCCCGGAGCCACAAAGAAGTTTCAGAGGGGAAAGAATGCAGTAAAAAGTGAAGAGAGAAAGAGACGAAAAACAGACGAGTGAGACAGACACAGCTGCAGACTGAGAGTACTACAGAGTACTGCAGTACTGCAGTACCTGTACTACAGAGTACAGCTGTACCTGTACTACAGAGTACTGCAGTACTGCAGTACCTGTACTACAGAGTACAGCTGTACCTGTACTACAGAGTACTGCAGTACAGGTACTACAGAGTACTGCAGTACTGCAGTACCTGTACTACAGATTACTGCAGTATCAGAACTACTGTACAGCTCTACAGGATTCTATCATACTGGAGTATCAGTACTATAGTATCAGTACTAGTGGACACTGCTATACTGCAGTATCAGTACTGCCCCTACTTTAAGGTCTCAGCTTCAGGTCTACTTTAGAGTCTAACCCAGCTTCAGGTCTGGTTTAGAGTCTAACCCAGCTTCAGGTCTGGTTTAGAGTCTAACCCAGCTTCAGGTCTGGTTTTGGTCTTACCGGATGTATCCCACCTGCGGCCGGTGGCTAAGCTGCCAGCGGTACGAGGTTTTGTCCTGCCAGCCGACGTTTCGTGGATCCTTCCAGAGCAGCTTCACCTCTCCAGGTGTATCTCCGGTGTGCCACAGAGCGTTCCTCAGAAACTCTCCTGGTCCGGTCCGAGACTTCACCGCCTGCAGGGTGGACACACAGGGACCAGTCATTCATTCAAACACTGGATGATTCGGGGAAATATCTGGTGTCTGTTTAGTTTGGAAGGAGAACCAGGAGAACACAGAGAGTTAGGACACAAAGAACATTTGGGGAATCAAACCTGCGACCTCCTGACTGAAAAACACTTGATGAACGCCCGATTAATGCTTCAGCAGGGAAATATAGAAACAATTACAAGCATCAGTATTAATGTTCAGAATGTGGTGATACATGATATATTGATTAATGCCACCTGATGGCAGCAGAGAGCTGTGCTGTCTCTGTAACACCACCAACCGCTGCAGCACCAAACTGAGAGTCACCGCCCGCGGTTGTTTGCCTCCATATATATATACACATATATACATATATATACATATATATACACATATATATATACATATATACACATATATACATATATATGTAGATATATGTGTATATCTACATATATACACATATATCTACATATATATGTATATATCCCGATATAGCACATTTTCTGTAAATTTAATGAATAAATACTTTATATAAAATGACCACATGGAAAGGCCTATTTCTTATTACATTTTTAATTATATACTGAACAATTAAAAGGTACTTACTCATATTTGAACATTTGTAAGCATAATATTAATGTATAAAATAGAAAACACTTTTCAACTATATGCAAACAAAATAAATATAGGCCTAAATTGTAAATATGGTCAAAAATATCTAAGTTGTGTAAATCGGGGCCATGTCTCTGCAGATGAAAGTTGCAACGGCAGCTGATATCTCCTTCCTCGACTGACGGGACGGACTGGCAACAAAAAGCAGCCCGGGAATTTGCTGTCAAATGGCCCCAATTTAATACACCAAATTCGAACTGACACAACATGTTTGTCGATCAGCGAATTATTAATAAAAAAACCCACAATCTATTAATTTGCTAGGCTAATATGTAAAACAATGAAACTAAATTTCCAAGGTTTGTCTCCCCGTGTTTGTGTGTACAGAAAGACAAAATTCAAAGTTGTCTGACTCTGCATCTGAAATTTCCAGATGACCAGTAATTAGTTGTATTCAATCAGAAAAATATGCAAAACATATTCATGCTTCAATTAATTTTAAACTCTATTGTTCAGCGGCTCTGGCTGGTCATCACACACACCAGAGGGCCCTGCTAAGGCCAGTCTGCACCTGCTCGACTACTTTTGCGGCTCTCGTCCATAGACTCTCTCCGTACTGTTTGACATGATTCTCGCGTAGATGGTGAAAGAGGTTAGTGGTGTTTGAGTCTGTTGTGGGACCGGTCTGCGGCGTAATTTGCACAGTACGTTTTTCTGGTCCGCGTCAGACCCAAACCACATCCACGCGAAGAAAGTAGCCCCTCTCTTCGGTACGAGCTCCTCTTCTTGTCTTGGCTGGTCGGAGTCCTTCTCCTGCTCGGAGTTACCCCGTTCTGTGTCAGATTCACCCTCCGCCATGTTTGTTTGCGTTGCCTTCAAGCAAATTTCCTGCCTGCGTCCGTGTCGTGCGGAAGAACGTAAAGCGCCGTCCAAATGAAAATATAGCCATAAAGAGTGTGATTTGCGACACAACGAAATAAACGATTGAGCATAATATGAAACAATAGACGTTTTTCTATCGTCACACGATATACATCATCATATCGCACAGCTCTACTTGATTACTATGTAAAGATGGAGTATAGCTACACAAAATGTGGTGCTTTTGTTTTCCCCTGGCATTTTTAGATGTAAAGCCTCTAGGTGAAACTCACTCACTCAGTCATGGTTTTGGGTTTTAGTTTAATTATTACCTGTTTTATTGTGATAGAGTCCTTCCTCATGTGTCTTGGATTACTTTACTTCCTGCCTTTGTGTGTTTTGTTGGACTTGCATCAGCTTGTTATTAAAGCTCACTTTAAGTTCTTCAACCTGCCTGCCCGGAGTCTTGCATTTGGGTCCTTTTTTTGCACAAAAGGTCCCAAATGCAAGACTCCCGACAACTGAAAAAAGGGAAGACACATGGACTAAATACACTAGTGAGGGAAGGATAACTAGACCCAGATGAAACTAATCAGGGAGGGGCAGACAATCAAAACTGGCAGTTAACACACAAAGGCAGGAAGTAAAGTAACCCAAGACACGTGAGGAAGGACTCTATCAAAACAAAACAGGAAATAACTAAAGTAAAACCCAAAACCATGACATACAGGATCAGGATTAGCTAGGCGCGCGTGACTCCGATGACGCTCTAAATTCAGAATGAGGCAGGAAGTGAAAGGCAGAATGGACGAGAAGGAGGACAGCCCGCACTGTGCTGGTTATTTTTTACTCATTGTGTCGTCCCAGTCAAAGTGTGTGAAATCTGGAATCGCCCAATTCTTAAATTATGACTAAAAACCTGTTTTGAGGTCACAATAACCTTTGAGTCAAAAGTACCTGGCCAACTGTGAAATATGGTCACAATCTCGCCTTCTGTTCCTGAGTTATGTTGTTGAATAATGGCCAAAAACGTATTTTTATAATATGACAGTGAATGGGACGGAAGGACAGACGGACGGACTACCTGAAAACATAATGCCTCTGGTCTCGGCTGTGGCCGGCGCCGAGGCATAACAACAACTGAAACTAAAACTACTGGTCAGATTTCAGTGAAATGTACTGAACTCTTTATATTTAAATCACCTCTTGAAGTAAAGTGAAGTAAAATGGAGTGAAGTAGAGTAGAAACCTTGAGCTGCAGGGCCGGCTGGGCCATGGCTCGGAAGGGGATGGACTGCCAGTACGTCTGCTCCGTCTGTTTCCACATCACCACGTAGAAACTCGATGAGTCCTGGTAACCGAAGATGAAGCCGGCGTAGTCGTCGTCGGTTACCGTGTTGACATGAAACGTTCCCTCGAAGTCGACGCCGTTAAACGCCGTGTAGCCTGCAAACGCACAGAGGAGGAGAGGGTCTACACTCTGGAGCAGAGCTCAGATGGGTCCTGGATTTAATAAAGAATCAAATAAAAACACGTACCCACAGCTAAACCAGGATCACTGTTCATTGTCTGGACTATCTCCATACCCTGAAGAGAAAACATGTTAGAAGAGAGATTAGTACATGAGGTTTGTGTTCATCATAAATGATGAGTCACCAAACTTTCTTTATAGCAACCGAAAGTGAGATGTTGTTCCCTAGATCCAAACCTGAGGAGGTTTTCTATTGTACCTGTTCACGCAGTCAGCAGGGGACTGAAACCTGTTCACGATTTCAGCAGGGGACTGAAACCTGTGCACGCTGTCAGCAGGGGACTGAAACCTGTTCACGCTTTCAGCAGGGGACTGAAACCTGTGCACGCTGTCAGCAGGGGACTGAAACCTGTTCACGCAGTCAGCAGGGGACTGAAACCTGTGCACGCAGTCAGCAGGGGACTGAAACCTGTTCACGATTTCAGCAGGGGACTGAAACCTGTGCACGCAGTCAGCAGGGGACTGAAACCTGTTCACGCAGTCAGCAGGGGACTGAAACCTGTGCACGCAGTCAGCAGGGGACTGAAACCTGTTCACGATTTCAGCAGGGGACTGAAACCTGTGCACGCTTTCAGCAGGGGACTGAAACCTGTTCACGCTTTCAGCAGGGGACTGAAACCTGTGCACGCAGTCAGCAGGGGACTGAAACCTGTTCACGCTGTCAGCAAGCGACTGAAACCTGTTCACGCTGTCAGCAGGGGACTGAAACCTGTTCACGCTGTCAGCAGGGGACTGAAACCTGTGCACGCAGTCAGCAGGGGACTGAAACCTGTTCACGATTTCAGCAGGGGACTGAAACCTGTGCACGCTGTCAGCAGGGGACTGAAACCTGTTCACGCTTTCAGCAGGGGACTGAAACCTGTGCACGCTGTCAGCAGGGGACTGAAACCTGTTCACGCTGTCAGCAGGGGACTGAAACCTGTTCACGATTTCAGCAGGGGACTGAAACCTGTGCACGCTGTCAGCAGGGGACTGAAACCTGTTCACGCAGTCAGCAGGGGACTGAAACCTGTTCACGCTGTCAGCAGGGGACTGAAACCTGTTCACGCTGTCAGCAGGGGACTGAAACCTGTGCACGCAGTCAGCAGGGGACTGAAACCTGTTCACGATTTCAGCAGGGGACTGAAACCTGTGCACGCTGTCAGCAGGGGACTGAAACCTGTTCACGCTTTCAGCAGGGGACTGAAACCTGTGCACGCTGTCAGCAGGGGACTGAAACCTGTTCACGATTTCAGCAGGGGACTGAAACCTGTGCACGCTGTCAGCAGGGGACTGAAACCTGTTCACGCAGTCAGCAGGGGACTGAAACCTGTGCACGCAGTCAGCAGGGGACTGAAACCTGTTCACGCTGTCAGCAGGGGACTGAAACCTGTTCACGCAGTCAGCAGGGAATCACAGGGGAACTGAAGAGGTTAAAACTCCAGCAAGACTTGTAGCATAAAGAACAAATCCAGCAGTGCTGCACTGCGTCGACCTCTTCAGACTTCTTCTTCTCTGTGCACTTTGGAAGTAGCTGAAGTGCTAGAAAACTCATACAACACTGCAGGATATGTTGCCCACGATAACGATGGTATCTAGCTGTCATACACTGCAAGACAGTCTTCTGCAATAAATCCCACATTGTCTCTGTGTTGATTGTTCTGTTACTTCTTCATATATGTCCACTACATGTAAAATTTGTAATTTTTTGATATCAAAATCCCTCTCTTTTTGCTTCCTGTAAAACATTAAAATAT
>NC_058050.1:594033-614033 GCF_020085105.1 Siniperca chuatsi
TTGTTGCGGTGTTGTTGTTGCAGTGTTGTTGTTGTAGTGTTGTAGTTGCAGTGTTGTTCCAGTGTTGTTGTTGCAGTGATGTTGTTGTAGTGTTGTTGTTGCAGTGTTGTTGCAGTGTTGTTGTTGCAGTGATGTTGTTGTAGTGTTGTAGTTGCAGTGTTGTAGTTGCAGTGTTGTTGTTGCAGTGTTGTTGTTGTAGTGTTGTTGTTGCAGTGTTGTTGCAGTGTTGTTGTTGCAGTGATGTTGTTGTAGTGTTGTAGTTGCAGTGTTGTAGTTGCAGTGTTGTTGTTGCAGTGATGTTGTTGTAGTGTTGTAGTTGCAGTGTTGTAGTTGCAGTGTTGTAGTTGCAGTGTTGTAGTTGCAGTGTTGTTGTAGTGATGTAGTTGTAGTGTTGTAGTTGCAGTGTTGTTGTTGTAGTGTTGTAGTTGTAGTTGCAGTGATGTTGTTGTAGTGTTGTAGTTGTAGTTGCAGTGGTGTTGTTGTAGTGTTGTAGTTGTAGTGTTGTAGTTGCAGTGTTGTTGTCGTAGTGTTGTAGTTGTAGTTGCAGTGTTGTTGTTGCAGTGTTGTTGTAGTGTTGTAGTTGCAGTGTTGTTGTTGTAGTGTTGTAGTTGTAGTTGCAGTGTTGTAGTTGCAGTGTTGTTGTTGTAGTGTTGTAGTTGTAGTTGCAGTGATGTTGTTGTAGTGTTGTAGTTGTAGTTGCAGTGATGTTGTTGTAGTGTTGTAGTTGTAGTGTTGTAGTTGCAGCGTTGTTGTCGTAGTGTTGTAGTTGTAGTTGCAGTGTTGTTGTTGCAGTGTTGTTGTAGTGTTGTAGTTGCAGTGTTGTAGTTGCAATGTTGTTGTTGTAGTGATGTAGTTGTAGTTGCAGTGTTGTTGTTGTAGTGTTGTAGTTGTAGTTGCAGTGTTGTTGTCGTAGTGTTGTAGTTGTAGTTGCAGTGTTGTTGTAGTGTTGTAGTTGCAGTGTTGTTGTTGAAGTGTTGTTACCTCGTCAATGTCGTGACAGTGTGTCCCGTTGCCGGTGGTTCCAGGTGGACAGGGTCCACAGGTGTATCCAGGATAGTGCAGACTCTCCACACAGGACACGCCCTTATAGCAGGGGTTAGGAGAGCAACGAGAGCGAGGCTCGTGGAAACCTGCAGAGAGAGACCGGCTGGCTTCAATCAGGTCCTCAGACATAAAACTGGTTTAAGAAAAGAAACAGTGAGCTGCTGACTCACCACAAACCTGACACTCCAGGATGGTGTTTCTGATCAGAGACATCTCTTTTACCTGACGAGGACAGGAGACGATCAATAAACGCTTTACTGCTCTCTGTTTGTCCGTCTCACTTGTCTGTCTGTCTATCTGTCTGTCTCACCTGTCTGTCTGTGTCTGTCTGTCTCACCTCTCTACCTGTCTCACCTGTCTGTCTGTGTCTGTCTGTCTCACCTGTCTACCTGTCTGTCTGTCTGTCTGTGTCTGTCTGTCTCACCTGTCTACCTGTCTGTCTGTCTGTCTGTGTCTGTCTGTCTCACCTCTCTACCTGTCTGTCTGTCTCACCTGCTCTCTGATGTCCTGTCGCAGCTCTCCCAGGATCTGGTTGAAGATGATGAGTTGACCAATCAGAGCCTTGGTGTGATCACCTGACAGGAAACCATCAAACCAACAGGATGTCAGTACAGGTGAACTGAGATGAAACTGATCAGCTGTGGATATTGATTAGTTGAAATGAAAAGTACTCACCCAGGATGGAGTTGACCTCCCCACTCACTGAAACATCAAAGAAAGAACTGTCCTCAGTTATCGTCAATATTACACATCATATTATTAATTAAAGTGATCAGCTGGAACATAAAGCAGGATGGGAAGTAAATGGACTGATCCATTTACTAACGTTTGAATAACATTTCTACTTCTACATGATCACCTCAGCTCCTCTTTAATCAGTGCTGGAATGACCTTTGACCTTTGGTGATGCGGTCACATCACATGTGATGGATGGTAGAGATGTTAATTACCTTTGAGCGTTCACGTCATCGAACGACTCAAGACAGTTGTGAGGTTACAAAGAGTTCAAACACAATATAAGAACAGCATGATGAAGTGAGGCGTCCATGTTTGTTTAGAGCTTTCAGAGAAATGTCCAGTTTCTCGTCACGAATGTTGACGCTGTATCTCGTGCTGTAACTACGACAGCTCCCATATGACACGAACACTGCGTTAGTCCTGACCCCCAACACTCAACTCTGTGACACATCACCATAACCTGCCCCTCACCTGGTCAGGGTCTGACATCTGACTCCAGCCACATCAGACCACATCAGTCAGGGCTTCCTGGGTTACAGTGCTGTTAAAGAATTAGCGGCGTCATGTGAGGTGAGCTGACCTGAGTTGTAGGCTGATGAGTCTCCTTGGAACGGACAGTCCGTCAGAGATCCAGCTTTAGCAACACTGCCCCCTAGAGCCAGTCTGAGGGACTCCACTGCGCCCTGACAGAGACAATATAGACAGAAGTCTGTCTCAGTGTGGTAGCTGAGAGAAGACTACACCTGCACAGACAGGTGAACCTGAGGCTGCAGAGTTCATTACAGCAACAATATGAACAAACAACATCCTGATGATCAAATAAAAGCCAGTAAGATTTTGAGTTTGTGTGATGATGCTGATGTTTTTGTGTGTCAGCCTTTATGAATCTGCGAAAAACTGCTGCAGAAATTCAAGTTTGTGAATGTGAAGAAAAGATTTGAAAGACAGACCATCTCCACATTTAAGACTTTCTTCTTTGATAAAGCTTATAGTTAGGGCTGGCTTGGGTGAGTCCTGAACCATCCCTTAGTTATGCTGCTATAGGCCTAGACTGCCGGGAGACTTCCCATGATGCACCTCTTTCTTCTCTCCTCCTCTCCCTCTCCATCTGTGTGCATTTTTATCCCATTACTGCATGTTACTAACTCGACATCTTCTCTCTCCCGTAGTTCTGTGCTTTCTCGTCTCTCTCCTCTCTCCTTCTGTCGCTTTCAGCAGGTATTTCTGCCTCCGGAGCTGCAGAGTCTGGATCTGTGGTTGTGGGCCACCTGCTGCCCCCGTGTTCCTGCAGAGTCTGGATCTGTGGTTGCGGGCCGCCTGCTGCCCCCGTGTTCCTGCAGAGTCTGGATCTGTGGTTGTGGGCCGCCTGCTGCCCCCGTGTTCCTGCAGAATCTGGATCTGTGGTTGTGGGCCACCAGCTGCCCCCGTGTTCCTGCTCGACAACTGCTGCTACAGTTGTTGTTATTGGCTCTGTTACTGCTGACATTATTCTTCCTATAGCTGTCATTCCTATTATTATTAATTTATTAATATTAACACTACAATTACATTTCTACTATTTTAAAAATTCTAGGTGGTCTTTGCATTGTGCCTCCCTCTCCCCCCCTTTCCCAAAACCTCTCTGTCTCTCTCTCTGATGGCCGCCCCCCCTGAGTCTGGTTCTGTCCAATGTTTCTTATAAATAAAATTTAATTGAATTTGTAGTCGTAGAAAAAAAGCCTAAATAATTTATAGAATTTGTGCTTAAAATATATCAACAGTGAGGTTACACAGATTCAAAGCTGAAAACACACTGTAACTTCAGTGTCACACACTGCGTGGGAACTTTGAGCGCTGACGATATCATTTGTACACACTTTTTTTGCTACAGAACTTCTTTACACATTTACAGGTATTACACGCACCTGGAGTCGGGTGTAGGCCTTCTGTCCGTGTCTGATCTCCACCATCTCCGCCTCTCTGGGCAGAGGGACCAGTGGCGGCAGGCCCTGGCTGGAGTCGGCCAATCGGCAGTTGACGTAGAGCTCCATGTGCATGTGGTCACGGTGAAGACCGCCAAGTCTCAGGATGATGGAGTGAGTCCGCCCGTCAGCCAGGTTAGCGTGCTGCAGGTTAACGGTGTGGAGCTTCCCGTCAGCTCTGACATAACGAACCAGGACTGGAGGAGGAGCAAGAGGAGGAGGAGGAGGAGGAGGAGAAAGGTTGATGTCTGGCGTCATGACTCAACTCTGGAACAGGGACACTAGTTTTTGAGATTAACAGATTTAAGATGGATTAGTCAGCCATCGAAGGAGATCAGTGCGACGGTTTGTGAAAATGAAACAAATATAATAGAAAAAGAAAAACGACAGAATAAAAAACCAGGACAGCAGGAAGACAGCAGAGGAAGAGTGAAGGCGGAAGGTGTTTGAGGACAGAGAGACGTGTTTCCTGCTGAACTCGTTCAAAAATAAGGAAATGCGTTTCAGTTTCCAGATGATGGAAAACCAAACTGTCCCGTACTAGTGATGGGTACCGGTAGCGGATCCTGATTGGTCAGAAGTGTAACACTGATAATCTCCTGCAGCTTCATTCATTTATCGTTCTGTATTTTCAGTTTGCCACTTTTCCCAACACGTAGTCGTCCATCGATGATGAAGCGTTCGTCAGCGTTGGGAGACATGTCGCGGCTTCAGGCGCTCTGCGGAGCAGGAAAATACACAACTAGTCCGGAGCACGGAGAGAAAAGGCTCGGACCACAGCTCGATGACGAGCTGCATGTAACGCAACACAAGCTGCAGGATTAGAAATGAAGAGCCAGAGTCCAGAAAAAGCTCCTCTTAAAGCGGGACCAGGACCTGCAGCGCCTCCCAGAGGACAGAGGCTGAAACAGACGGGTCACACTGTGGCTGAGAGCAATGGCGGGCGCCTGGGTTGGCGCCTGGGTTGGCGTCTTGCTGTGCGTAACGGGTGTTTGAAGCGGCAGCTGCTCCACCTCATTAAACAACATTACATGAACTTTAGAAAGCGACAGCACCAGCATCAGTTCAGCAGCGGCTGGCTTTCAAACGCTTCCTTGCATCTGATGCGTTACCTGTTTTCCAACACCTGAGCCTCCACCTGGAGGAGCAGCCCGGCTGTGTAAAAACAGCACCATCACTTATAATATAACACATGTTTAAAGAAGTGGCACGCTGAGCTCTGGTGTTATAAACTTTAGTCCCACTAAGATTATAATATTATTATATCGATAAAAGTACGTAATATAAGTATCAATGAAGCAGTGCTGGGACTGATATACAAATGAAATCCTAACAAAATCCTCTGCGACCGACTACTTCATCAAAGAATAAAAATGACCTCATCTCCGCTGAAGCAGCTGAGATCAAACTGTTTCCAACGTTCAGTAAATCTGATGGAACAAAGTCAAACTGTCGGCCCTTCAAACGTCTCATCGTCCCATCGGGCAGCTGGAGCTTTAATAACAGACTCATTGTGTCAGGATGGCAGGTGAGCACGCACACACACACACACACACACACACACACACACACACACACTAAAACACACACACACACTCAGTTAATGAAACTGGGTCTGATCGTGGTGATCATGCTGTCAGAACAGTGACTCAGTCTGTCATTATCAGGATGAAGAAAGTTTTGAACTGACTGAACTCTGCTGCCGTCAGATAACAGGAGCGTTATTACAGCCCATATTCTCCCTGCTGCTCCTTTAAAGGGCCAGTACGTGCTGATGGTAAGCGCTTTAAAGGGCGCCTCAGATTCCTTCCGACCCCGCTGTTGTTTAGAGCATCGTTCCCGCCTGACAGGAGCCCGGCCGGCTCCTGTGGGCTCCTGTGGGCTCCTGTTATCTGACAGCAGCAGAGTTCAGTCAGTTTAAAACTTTCTTCATCCTGATAATGACCCACAGGAGCCCGCAGGAGGCCCACAGGAGCCCATCGGCCCACAGGAGGCCCACAGGAGCCCATCGGCCCACAGGAGGCCCACAGGAGCCCATCGGCCCACAGGAGGCCCACAGGAGCCCGCAGGAGCCCGCAGGAGCCCATCGGCCCACAGGAGCCCACAGGAGCCCATCGGCCCACAGGAGGCCCACAGGAGCCCGTCGGCCCACAGGAGCCCGTCGGCCCACAGGAGCCCACAGGAGCCCATCGGCCCACAGGAGGCCCACAGGAGCCCACAGGAGCCCATCGGCCCACAGGAGCCCACAGGAGCCCATCGGCCCACAGGAGGCCCACAGGAGCCCGTCGGCCCACAGGAGCCCGTCGGCCCACAGGAGCCCACAGGAGCCCGCAGGAGGCCCACAGGAGCCCGCAGGAGGCCCACAGGAGCCCACAGGAGCCCGTCGGCCCACAGGAGCCCGTCGGCCCACAGGAGCCCACAGGAGCCCGCAGGAGGCCCACAGGAGCCCATCGGCCCACAGGGGCCCACAGGAGCCCATCGGCCCACAGGAGCCCACAGGAGCCCGTCGCCCCACAGGAGCCCATCGGCCCACAGGAGCCCATCGGCCCACAGGAGCCCGTCGGCCCACAGGAGCCCACAGGAGCCCGTCGGCCCACAGGAGCCCGTCGGCCCACAGGAGCCCACAGGAGCCGCGCAGGAGGCCCACAGGAGCCCATCGGCCCACAGGAGCCCACAGGAGCCCGTCGGCCCACAGGAGCCCGTCGGCCCACAGGAGCCCGCAGGAGGCCCACAGGAGCCCACAGGAGCCCATCGGCCCACAGGGGCCCGCAGGAGGCCCACAGGAGCCCACAGGAGCCCGTCGGCCCACAGGAGCCCGCAGGAGGCCCACAGGAGCCCACAGGAGCCCGTCGGCCCACAGGAGCCCATCGGCCCACAGGGGCCCACAGGAGCCCGTCGCCCCACAGGAGCCCACAGGAAACAAGTCAGCAGTTAATTTAGAAGAGAAAATGAAGGCGATCGGTCAGATTATGAGCCAAAGTGTCCGTAAACCTCCATCACAGCTTTCAGAGCCACTGAGCCGTCCGATCGCCCGACTGTCGCGCTCACTCGGTGAGCTCAGTGTTACTCACATGGTCCAACAGACCTCAGCGTCCAGTTTATTAGGAACACCTAGCTGACAGTCCTGTAATAAAGCCTGCTGCATGAAGGCTGGAATGAGTCAGCTGCAGTACTGACGTCACTGCGGCGGACAAAATAACAGAAACACTCAGAGCAGTTCAGCAGCAGCACACTGCTGTTCCCGATAAACCGGACGCCGAGTGCTTATCCACCTAAAAACTTCAGCTGCGTGGGAACTACTTTCTCCTGCTGTGACAACGAACGTTCAGATGCTCAAACCCACAAAACTTTATTTGAAATTCTAGCGGAGATCTCAGAGTTTCCAAAGATACCGAACGTGTCAGGCTGAATTTTGGGGGGGAAATGAGGCAGCAGACATATTTCCACCCATAAAAACACGGAGTCTGTGGTTTGAATATTTCACAGAGTGGAAACATCAGAGAGCTGCAACAACACGATACACGACGTACGTGACACTGAGCGGAGACTATGTGCTGGCGTTACTGTACCTGGGGGGGAGTTTTAAGGGGAAAGCAGGAGGAGGGAGTCGGGAAGGAGAGGAGGAGGTGGGGAGGGGCCTGAGAAGGTAAGAAAGAACAGGATGTTGTACAGACGGAGGAACTGCGTGAGAAACATCGTCACATTCAGGAAGTGCAGGTGCAAACCGACACATTTGGTAAGTTTGAATAAAGTTCTGAGAGTTTGAACAGCGGAGGTTAAAGTGAAATGCACTACCTTTATTGATCTTCCCCATGACGGCGAGCTCCAGGTACTTCCTGTTGTCCTGTTTGCTGTAGAGACCCAGCAGGACGCCGCCCAACTTCGCCGGCAGCCGAAACGTCGACACCACGTAGACGTCGCTGAGCGCGCTCAGACCGGCCGACAGCTTCTCCACCGCCGCGACGCTCTGCTTCGAATCCTGAAGACTCAACACGTCGATCACTGAGGAAGAGGAAGAGGACGATGAAGAGCACGCACGGGAGCAGCTTTAAAACACAGACACGGCGTACAGAGTGCAGATCTCAGGCCCGCCGCCGCCGCCGCATGAATAACACATCTCAGGCTAATCAGTCTCTGAAGGAGGAGGAGGAGGTGAAGAAGGAGGAGGAGGTGAAGGAGGAGGAGGAGGTGGAGGAGGAGGTGGAGGAGGAGATGAAGGAGGAGGAGGAGGTGAAGGAGGAGGTGAAGGAGGAGGAGGAGATGGAGGTGAAGGAGGAGGAGGAGGTGAAGGAGGAGGTGAAGGAGGAGGAGGAGATGAAGGAGGAGGAGGAGATGAAGGAGGTGAAGGAGGTGGAGGTGAAGAAGGAGGAGGAGGAGGTGGAGGTGAAGAAGGAGGAGGAGGAGGTGAAGGAGGAGGAGGTGAAGGAGGAGGAGGAGATGAAGGAGGTGAAGGAGGTGGAGGTGAAGGAGGAGGAGGTGAAGGAGGAGGAGGAGGTGGAGGTGAAGGAGGAGGAGGTGAAGGAGGAGGAGGAGGTGGAGGTGAAGGAGGAGGAGGAGGTGAAGGAGGAGGTGAAGGAGGAGGAGGAGATGAAGGAGGTGAAGGAGGTGGAGGTGAAGGAGGAGGTGAAGGAGGAGGAGGAGATGAAGGAGGTGAAGGAGGAGGAGATGAAGGAGGTGAAGGAGGAGGAGATGAAGGAGGAGGAGATGAAGGAGGTGAAGGAGGAGGAGGAGATGAAGGAGGAGGAAGAGGAGGTGAAGGAGGAGGAGGAGATGAAGGAGGAGGAGATGAAGGAGGTGAAGGAGGAGGAGGTGAAGGAGGAGGAGATGAAGGAGGTGAAGGAGGAGGAGGTGAAGGAGGAGGAGGAGATGGAGGAGGTGAAGGAGGAGGAGGTGAAGGAGGAGGAGATGAAGGAGGTGAAGGAGGAGGAGATGAAGGAGGTGAAGGAGGAGGAGGAGGAGATGAAGGAGGAGGTGGAGAAGGAGGAGGAGGAGGAGGAGAAGGAGATGGAGGAGGAGGAGGTGGTGGTGAACGAGGAGGAGATGAAGGAGGAGGAGGAGGAGGAGGTGAAAGAGGAGGAGATGAAGGAGGAGGAGGAGGTGGTGGTGAAAGAGGAGGAGATGAAGGAGGAGGAGGAGGAGGAGAGTCTCCTCCCCTGCTGACAGTCTGTAACTGCTGTTCTTAGTGCTTATAAATAAAGTTTATTATCAATATTCTGTTGTTGTTATTTCAGTGAAGCCGATCAGCGACTCCAAACGATCATCTTCAGTATCGATAACCGATGAAATGTTGGGTCGTCCTGACCCTGCACCGGGTCAGATCCTCCTCGGCTCATATCGCTCCTTCATCACAGCAGGACCAGAGTCAGGACCAGAACCCAGCAGAGGCCAGAACCCAGCAGAGGCCAGAACCCAGCAGGGGCCAGCTGCAGTGACCAGCTGCAGGGACCAGAACCCCGCAGGGACCAGAACCCTGCAGGGACCAGCTGCAGGGACCAGCTGCAGGGACCAGAACCCTGCAGGGACCAGAACCCAGCAGAGGCCAGAACCCAGCAGAGGCCAGAACCCAGCAGTGACCAGCTGCAGTGACCAGCTGCAGGGACCAGAACCCTGCAGGGACCAGAACCCAGCAGAGGCCAGAACCCAGCAGGGGCCAGCTGCAGGGACCAGAACCCTGCAGGGACCAGAACCCAGCAGGGACCAGAACCCAGCAGGGACCAGCTGCAGTGACCAGCTGCAGGGACCAGAACCCAGCAGGGACCAGAACCCAGCAGGGACCAGCTGCAGGGACCAGCTGCTGGGTCACCTGACAGACCTGTCCAGGTCAGTTCTGACGCTGAAGCAGGTTTCTGAGCAGCTGTGACGGGACAGGTCCAGGACCAGGTGGGACCTGGTTCACTTCTGAGGTTTGACTTTAAATGGCGGCAGATTATTAATAAAAAGTAAACCTCTTCGGTTTCACTTCGATTCATTTTCATGTTTTAATCAGATTTTAGCGAGATGTCGTTACCTTGAACGTCCGGGCCGTCCGGTACTCCCGCCGTGAGTCCGACACAGATGACTGACAGCAGAACCGGGACACTCCAACCCATGTCTGAAACGGCTACCGAGGGAACCGGACCAGGAAGAAGCTACCGGGCCAGCAGAACCGGGTGTAAACACTTTAAAATGAGGCAGAGAGCAGCTGACGGTCAGACACCGGAGCTGCAGCAGCTGCCAGCGGGGGAACCGGAGAAGAACCGACTGAAACTTTAGTCCGAGAAGCGGAAGGAGAGAGCGGACCGAGCAGGAGCGGGACCCGGAGTTCAGAGACTTTCGGTCCGGAGGAGGAAGGAGGAGAACCGGGAGAACAAACTGGATCCACACCGACGAACTCCGGCGCGGGGCGGGGAGGAGAGGCGACGCGGAGCCGGAGAGACAACCGACGGACCGACCGGGGGAGAAAGTAACGGTCGGGCTCACGAGCGCAGCTGCAAACTGCTGCTGCGCGCGCTCAGCTCTGCTCCAAACGGCTCGTGCGCGCAGAGCGGAGACGATTAGCATAAAGCGCGCGAGTGAAGACTGACACGCGATCAAATACTGATTTATTTATTTATTATTTATTTATTTATCATATTAAGTCACTTAACTCCGTTTCCAGTTATTAAAACATTTAAAATTGATATATATATATATATATATATATATATATATATATATATATATTTGGCTTATTTAGTTATAAATGCTGTAATTTAAAGACATCCTCCAGATATTTACATGATTGTATGTCTCAGTTCTGAATAAATAAAATGATAAAACCTTGTAATTCTCAGCTCTTGTGTTAAAACAGTACATCTTGAAAATAATCACTTGTTTCATTAACTTATACCAGAACCCTTTTAAGATTTTGAAAAGGTAAAGTATTGATACTTTTTATTTTTATTTATTCAAAAATGCATTTTATGTTTGCATGGCAGTTATTCTGTATTTGTATTAACTTTTTTAAATCATTAACAACAGCAACTGACACAGTACTAGGCCTGTAACTAACAATCATCTGCTCTATCTATCAATCAATCAATCAATCAAAGCATTTCTTCAGTCCGACCATCGGAGAGATCCAGTTTCTGATGAGATGAAACAGAAAACCAGTAACCCTCCCAGTGGAGACGAAGGAACCAGACTGTTTTAGAAATAACTAATAATTTGAGCAGCAGTAAACAGCTCCATTGTTCAGAGGTCAGAGGTCAGGAGCCGGCTCTGAGTCTCTCCGCTGTCCATTCAGCTTTTGTTCTGGACCTCCTTTCAGTCCCGCAGCGCCCCAACAGAGGGCCCAGAACCAGACTGTGAGCCCCCTCACTGCAGGGTGACAGTGTGTTCTTGTTCTTCCATCTTTGTGAGCACCAGTTTGAGTGTTAGACCTTAGAGGTGAGGACATTTCGTCCGGTCCGCACTTCTTCCAGTCGCCAACCTGCTGGTAACAAGAGAGGAGCGCTTCATTTCAGTTGTGTCTGAACAGGTGAGTTGTGTCTGAACAGGTGAGTTGTGTCTGAGTTGTGTCTGACCAGGTGAGATGTGTGACTGGGTGAGTTGTGTCTGAACAGGTGAGTTGTGTCTGAACAGGTGAGTTGTGTCTGAGTTGTGTCTGACCAGGTGAGTTGTGTCTGAGTTGTGTCTGACCAGGTGAGTTGTGTGACTGGGTGAGTTGTGTCTGATTGGGTGAGTTGTGTCTAACCAGGTGAGTTGTGTGACCAGGTGAGTTGTGTCTGACCAGGTGAGATGTGTCTGACCAGGTGAGATGTGTCTGAACAGGTGAGTTGTGTCTGACCAGGTGAGTTGTGTGACTGGGTGAGTTGTGTCTGACCAGGTGAGATGTGTCTGACCAGGTGAGTTGTGTCTGAACAGGTGAGTTGTGTCTGAACAGGTGAGTTGTGTCTGAGTTGTGTCTGAACAGGTGAGTTGTGTCTGAACAGGTGAGTTGTGTCTGACCAGGTGAGATGTGTGACTGGGTGAGTTGTGTCTGAACAGGTGAGTTGTGTCTGAACAGGTGAGTTGTGTCTGAGTTGTGTCTGAGTTGTGTCTGACCAGGTGAGTTGTGTCTGACCAGGTGAGTTGTGTCTGAGTTGTGTCTGACCAGGTGAGTTGTGTGACTGGGTGAGTTGTGTCTGAGTTGTGTCTGACCAGGTGAGTTGTGTGACTGGGTGAGTTGTGTCTGATTGGGTGAGTTGTGTCTGATTGGGTGAGTTGTGCCTGATTGGGTGAGTTGTGTCTGACCAGGTGAGTTGTGTCTGACCAGGTGAGTTGTGTCTGAGTTGTGTCTGACCAGGTGAGTTGTGTGACTGGGTGAGTTGTGTCTGAGTTGTGTCTGACCAGGTGAGTTGTGTGACTGGGTGAGTTGTGTCTGATTGGGTGAGTTGTGTCTGATTGGGTGAGTTGTGTCTGACCAGGTGAGTTGTGTGACTGGGTGAGTTGTGTCTGATTGGGTGAGTTGTGTCTGATTGGGTGAGTTGTGTCTGACCAGGTGAGTTGTGTCTAACCAGGTGAGATGTGTCTGAACAGGTGAGTTGTGTCTGACCAGGTGAGTTGTGCCTGACCAGGTGAGTTGTGCCTGACAGTTAAATGAATCTTTTTTCCAGTAGACAGAGATTTGTTCAGGTTGGAGGCAGGTGGAGTTCTGCTGGAGGAATTTGGATTTGAGATGTCGAGATCTGAGCAGACGAAGCAGCAGCTTCTGGTTGCCCTCCAGTCCTGCTGCTGCCTGTTAGTTTTCCTGACGGAGACTCGAAGCTCGCTGAGCTGGGTGGTGTCTTGTCTGCTAATCCAGTAAAAATGCAAACTGGGAGTGTTTTTGGGGAACAGGCCCAAACCGGCGTTTGTAAAATCCACAGAGATGAAATCAGCGGAACAAAGAGCCGAGGACCTGAAGTGACTTTAAGGTTTCTGTGGTTCTCTCTGCAGGCCTCCTCTCACACTGTGGGACTGTTTGTTTCTGAGTCTGGAGCGTTGCCATGGAAACCTGCGTTTAACAGCAGGTGAGGGGAGGGAGGAAACTCCACCTCCACCCTCCGACAGCAGCACACTTCTTCTCCCTCCTCCGCTGGAGCGTGAAAACCTGCAGCATTAAGCCGACGTGTCCAGAATAAAAAAAAAAAAAAAAAGAGCGAAAACCGTCAGACTGAACTTCCTGTCGCTTGTTTCCGAGTTTCCCCCCCTCGCAGCCGTCAGATCCAGATTGTGTTCGGTTCACAGCGAGAAAGAATTCAGCTCCACAAACTGCTTCCAGATCAGCTCATTAAAGCCAGAGCAGGAGGGGGGCATTACAGCAGCAGCTAACACACACACACACACACCAACAGGAGCCGGGGCAGGATTCCTGAGTGATGGCGTCATGTGCAGCTGTACGGCCCCGGGGTCCAGACCCGCCAGGACGGGTGGAGGCTGGGGCGGGGGGGCGGGGGCTGAAGCAAAGAGTTTCCATCCAACTCAACATGTGGATGTTGTTGTTTCGTAGTTCCAGTTCATGTAAGACTCACGACGTCGGGCTGGATTAGCTCCCAGATGCTGCGTCGGGTGTCTTGCACTACACGAGATAAAACCAGTCCCTGAACGCGCCGCGCTCGTGTCAGTTCCCGTGGCTACCAGGGCGGCGTATCGTCGATTACAGATGAATTTCATCTCTTTGATGTTTGAAAAGATGGAGGGAACTGTAAACAGCGGCTGGTTAAATACAAATCGTGCCTCGCTGTTATGTCATCCGTCGTTACTGCCGCGTGATGATTCTGCTGAAGGCCGAAGCAGCTCAGAAACTCTTTAACTCTCTTTAACAAGAAACTAAATTAAAGATAATCAAAGTGTATTTATTTTAAAGGAGAAAGAACAGTATGTTTAAAAAGGAACAAAGTTAAACAAAACTCCACATAAAGAATATCCAGAGAATTATCTTTTAATTCATTTCTGTACATAAACCAGCACCAACACCCACTTCCTGTCCACCGAACGGCGCCTGGATGTGTCTTTGGTGACAGAGCGAGAAACAACTAATTCTTTTCTGATCCTGAACATTTTCTCTTCCGTCCATAAAGTCCCATGATGCCGCCGCTTGGACCTGCGTCTCCTCAGTCGTCTCCCTCCTCCTCCTCCTCGTGGGATCTGATGGTCTGCAGGTCCGGCGGCGCCTCCAGCGCCTCCAGCTGGGCGTGCTGGATGGACACCATGCCGGTCAGGAGGGCGTAGCTCAGCATGGCGCCCAGAGCCACCAGAGCCGACAGGAGCTGCTTCCTCCGCTTGTTGGGGACGTGATCGAAGTCTCCGCCCTCAGGCTGAGAGGACGCCTTCTGACCGGAGCTCTCTAAAAGACACAACACGGAGGACGTCAGCAGCGCTTCTAAAGAAAGAGATGAGACCATTTTACCCCGAACAAACAAGATTCATTCGAGCTGCTAATGGAATTTATTTAACTAAACCGACACCGAACTGTATCTCTGACCTGTTGTTTCCTACGTGAGCTCAATAATCTCATTTTCTCTCCTCAAACTGTTCAGCAGCAGAGATTTACATGACGTCACACGACCCCGACGAGATAAACGACCAGAGGTTTTACAGTCAACGTCGGGCTCTCAGCGGGTCGCTTGTTTCTGGTCTACAGTAAACCTCATGTCCCCGATCCACCAGCTCCAGTCGGGCTTGTGGACTCACCTCTGCCGTCTCTGGGGAAGTAGAGCAGCAGGATGTTGGTGCAGAAGTTGGTCAGGTTGTCGAGGGATTTCAGATGCTGCTGCAGTTTCCCGTTGGGCAGTTTGGACTTCAGGATGGGCGCCAAGTGACCAAACGCGTAGGCGTCCAGAGACGAAGGCCTGGCGAAAGTCACACAGCGGATTCATTTTCTAATTCAAGTCAACAATAACTAGAACACAGACACGCTGATAGTCTTACATTGTGTTTGCAGAAGCTCCACGTCATATACTTACATATTCCAAGATAAGCACACATTTATATATTTCTATAGACGACAATCTCAACGATAGCTGGCAGAGTTTTAACCCGACCTGAGTCTGAACTACTTATTGAGCCTGAACCAGAACCAGAACCTCGTTAGCTGCATGGACAAAGTCTGTTTTCAGTCTGGATGATTTGTTTGTTCGTTAGATATCTGAGAAATATAAAGACCAACTGGACTTTCAACGTTTCATCCAAAAGGCTTCTTCAGGTCTGACTGATGGATTTCGGGAAACTCTAACCTCTGTACACATGTGGGTCCTTAGCTCACCTGGCAGTCATGCGACAGTCTTTACAGTTACATGAGTGACATCTTCCAGAACCTGCAGAGGTCCAGATGTAGCACCTCTACATGTCAGGAGCTGGATGACTCAGAAACTTAGCGGCTTTCATCTGGTGTTATTTCCACAGATTACAGAGCTTCGCTAAGAGTACGAGTCTGGATCAACTTACGAGTCCCCAAAGAAGAACTTGTGTGAGCCGAGGCGTTGGGACAGCAGGTTCATACACTCCGCAGCGTCCCGGTACAACTGAAACACACAACACAGTTTATGGCTGAAAGTGCAAAGTCTTCAGTGATTAGAACAGGCCACAGCATGAAAAGCTTCGTCCACTGGGGAGCCCGGACGTCCAGGAGCGCATTCACCTGAGCGTTTAAAGTTCATTCTCAAACTCAGGAACACAAGCGAACTGAGGGGAACTGAAGCGAACTGAGGGGAACTGAAGCGAAGTGAAGCAAACTAACGGGAACTGAAGCGAACTGACGGGAACTGAAGCGAACTGAGGGGAAGTGAAGCGAACTGAAGCGAACTGAGGGGAACTGAAGCAAACTGACGGGAACTGAAGCGAACTGACGGGAACTGAAGCGAACTGAGGGGAACTGAAGCGAAGTGAAGCAAACTAACGGGCACTGAAGCGAACTGACGGGAACTGAAGCGAACTGAGGGGAAGTGAAGCGAACTGAAGCGAACTGAGGGGAACTGATGGGAACACAAGCGAACTGAGGGGAACTGAAGCGAACTGAGGGGAACTGAAGCGAAGTGAAGCAAACTAACGGGAACTGAAGCGAACTGACGGGAACTGAAGCAAACTGACGGGAACTGAAGCGAACTGAGGGGAACTGAAGCGAAGTGAAGCAAACTAACGGGAACTGAAGCGAACTGAGGGGAACTGAAGCGAACTGACGGGAACTGAAGCGAACTGAGGGGAACTGAAGCGAAGTGAAGCGAACTGAGGGGAACTGAAGCAAACTGACGCAAACTGACGCAAACTGAAGCGAAGTGAAGCAAACTGAACCGAACTGACGCAAACTGAAGCGAACTGACGGGAACTGACGGGAACTGAAGCGAACTGACGGGAACTGAAGCGAACTGGCGGGAACTGACGTTGACCCAGCTGGCTCAGTTGTCAAACTTCAGTCACATATAATAACATAATGATAATATTATTACTACTACTACTACTACTACTACTACTAATAATAATAATAATAATAATAATAATAATAATAATAATACTAATAAGTGGTCATACAATGTTCCAGGTTGAAAGCTCCAGAAAAAGAAAGTAAATGGCCTCTGAGTTAAGATTATTTTGTAGAGTTTGTGTTGATCTTCTGGGAAAATCCCAGAAACCCTCACGTCTCATCCTGAAGGAGCTGAACAGGAGCTCTCCACTTCATTTACGGCTCTCTGTTTCACTCACTCAGGTGACACAGAGACGCTGCTGGTTTCACCAATCTCACGCTGTCCACCTGGACTCATCCTGCCGGTCCGGGATCCAGTCGGCAAGCCCACCTGTCTTACCTTCAGGCCGGCGGTCCCAACTGGGTGGCTGGAGGACGGGCCGAGAATGGAAATCTACTTCCAATTACTTTACTGTTCAGTTTTAATACAGTTTCAACAACAACTAAAAAAAAAAAACTTTCTTCTAAACTAAATTTTCATATCACATCATAAAACGTATCAAAACAAAAGAATCAACAAATAAACCACCGTATTAAAAGCCCTGTAAAATACGCAGCTGAGACTGTTGATGGCTCGCCGGTTGTCATAGTAACGCAACCCGCTTTCCAGCATGCAGCGTTTCAAGGCGCGCGGCAGTCGGACATAACGAAGAAGATTTGTACAGAAACTACTCACAGCTCTTCGTGGAGGGGGGCCAACACGATATTTACAACACGTGAAAATCCTGCTGTTAGATTTGGAAATACCTCGTCAGAGACTAAAGGCTGGTCCGGTGGAGGATTCCTCCTGATGGTGGCACACAAAGAAAAGGTCAGAGGGTCACCAAAACCTTCAGATCCATCCTCAGGGGACCAGGAATACCCACAGAAACCTGACATCATCCAGCGATGTCATCATCTTGCTCTTTTCCAGCGCAGCTGGTTTCTGCTTGTGGACGAGCAGCTGCAGTTTCTCTGCACTTATTGAAGCTAACAGCTGTAATTATGTTTTTATGATTCTCACTGAGCTCAAAGTGTCTAAAACCAAGTCGGCACACACGGAAACATTTTAGAAAATACATAAATGTCAACTTTACTTTCTCTTCGTTCCTGTAAAGTCGACCTTCTGAAGCGTTTTTGATGCTGACAGGAACAAATTGTTCTTTAACGACGTTCCCCTGAACGCTGTCTGACCTCTGACCTCTTTCCAAAGTGGATGGATCATTTCATAACAGCAGTTTTCCAACAGAAGAACCCACTGAAGAAAGTTTTCCTTTCCCTGTAAACTTGTTCCAACCACTTCAAGGACCAGCCAGAACACATGGAAACCATATTTCTGTACAAACTGGAAAAATGTTGAGCTGCCGCGTGTTCTGATGTTTCTGCAGCCGACGGACGCAGGAAGGGAAAGTCAGATTCGTTTCCGTACGGAAAACTCAGACGAACACAACGGGCGCGTGCTTCTTAGACACGATGGTTCAGGTTTTGTGTACAAGACAGTTGTCGTTCCACACTGTAGATATATTTCCGTTTCAGCATTTTAATTTTGCTTAAGTCGCCGCAGATCACATAAACATAAACAACATAACTCAGAGGTGGCATTTCCTGCCGTGTCCTCACCTCCTTCTCCAGCTCCTCTCCGGCCTCCAGGCTCTCGTTTCCTCGCCGCAGGCGCAGTTTTTCCAGCTGCCTGCTTTGCATTCGTCCGGGCAGGAAGAAGTTCAGAGGGAACGGCATGTGCTCTGCGTACCAGCGGCGAGTCACGTCCACGTAGTTCTTGGCTCGATCCAGAACGCGTAGATCTGCAGACAGACCGTTTTTCTTTAATGTGTTCATGTTTCATGGCGCAACGCAAGTTCAATGAGAACGACGTCTCTCTCTCCCTCACCAGCGCAGGCTTGAGCTTCTCCTCCATCAGAGAGACGAAGGCCAGGCTGTCAGCTCCCTCCTTGGCCGACAGATCATAGTCTGCATTGTATTTCTGTAAAACACAAATCAGATTATCCACTCAAACGCCTCCCGAAGCACAAACACACCAAAGAAACTGGAGAACAAACCGGAGCTGCTGCTGCAGTCAGTGGGAAACCCCGGACGCTGCGGCAGGTGTTCAATACTCCTATGAAGGTCAGACGGTCACGAGCTCGTGTTCAAGCTCAGCCTCAGAGTTAGCGTCAGCACGAGCTTCTGTATTTATGTAAAACAAAATGACTTTAAAACGATATTATACGTGCGTCTGCTGAGGAACAGATGCTTATGAAACGACTCAGCCCGACGCCGTGCACATTTAGCCTCATCGTTATTAAAGTCTGTCCTGAAGGCGGCGCTGGAGAGAAAGGTCACAGGGTTCATCCTCTGGAGAGCAGGAATAAAATCAGGACCTTCGTTTCTGGGATTTTGGTCGAGAAAAGGTCAAGGTCATAAGGATCCATATGGATCCTTATGGATCCTTATGGATCCTTATGGATCCTCCTCTGGGGAGCAGGAACATCCACTTTAAGGTTTCACTGGATACAAGGTAAAATGAGGTAGCAGGAGAACAGCTGGAGGAGGAGGAGGAAAACAGTTGGAGGAGGAGGAGGAGGAGGAGAACAGTTGGAGGAGGAGGAGGAGGAGGAGGACAGTTGGAGGAGGAGGAGGAGGAGGAGGAAAACAGTTGGAGGAGGAGGAGGAAAACAGTTGGAGGAGGAGAACAGTTGGAGGAGGAGAACAGTTGGAGGAGGAGAACAGTTGGAGGAGGAGGAAAACAGTTGGAGGAGGAGGAGGAGGAGGAAAACAGTTGGAGGAGGAGGAGGAAAACAGTTGGAGGAGGAGAACAGTTGGAGGAGGAGAACAGTTGGAGGAGGAGAACAGTTGGAGGAGGAGGAAAACAGTTGGAGGAGGAGGAAAACAGTTGGAGGAGGAGGAGGAGGAGAACAGTTGGAGGAGGAGGAGGAGAACAGTTGGAGGAGGAGGAGGAGAACAGCTGGAGGAGGAGGAGGAGGAGGAGAACAGCTGGAGGAGGAGGAGGAGGAGAACAGTTGGAGGAGGAGGAGAACAGCTGGAGGAGGAGGAGAACAGCTGGAGGAGGAGGAGAACAGTTGGAGGAGGAGAACAGTTGGAGGAGGAGGACAGCTGGAGGAGGAGGAGGAAAACAGTTGGAGGAGCAGGAGGAGGAGGAGGACAGTTGGAGGAGGAGAACAGTTGGAGGAGGAGAACAGTTGGAGGAGGAGGAGGAGGAAAACAGTTGGAGGAGGAGGAAAACAGTTGGAGGAGGAGGAGGAGGAGAACAGTTGGAGGAGGAGGAGGAGAACAGTTGGAGGAGGAGGAGGAGAACAGTTGGAGGAGGAGGAGGAGAACAGCTGGAGGAGGAGGAGGAGGAGGAGAACAGCTGGAGGAGGAGGAGGAGGAGAACAGTTGGAGGAGGAGGAGAACAGCTGGAGGAGGAGGAGAACAGCTGGAGGAGGAGGAGAACAGTTGGAGGAGGAGAACAGTTGGAGGAGGAGAACAGTTGGAGGAGGAGGACAGCTGGAGGAGGAGGACAGCTGGAGGAGGAGGAGAACAGCTGGAGGAGGAGGAGAACAGCTGGAGGAGGAGGACAGCTGGAGGAGGAGGAGGAGGAGGAGAACAGCTGGAGGAGGAGGACAGCTGGAGGAGAACAGCTGGAGGAGAACAGCTGGAGGAGGAGGACAGCTGGAGGAGGAGGAGGAGGAGGAGGACAGCTGGAGGAGGAGGACAGCTGGAGGAGGAGGAGGAGGAGGAGAACAGTTGGAGGAGGAGGAGGAGGAGGGAGGACAGCTGGAGGAGGAGGAGGAGGAGGAGGAGAACAGCTGGAGGAGGAGGACAGCTGGAGGAGGAGGAGG